>NC_040028.1:5557758-5755615 GCF_000972845.2 Larimichthys crocea
CAGCGCAGACAGACACAGAGACTAGCTGGTGAACAAAAAAAAAAAAGAGTGAATATTGGACATTACATTCAGGTGGCCAGAAATATGACTCCAAATGAATGATAATGTTGCTCTGTAACTGCTTGATATGTAAATGTCTGGTAATACTTTCACCATATCCCCCTAACATGTATGATTTGGCTTCAATTACAGTTCCTGAATGTTGAAACAAAAAATGAACCAGTAACCACAGGTGACATAAAATTAATGAATGGACTTTTACTAGGGCTTAGATCAAAGGTTTTCAAAATGGAAGGCTGAACCACCCAAAGGGGGCTCCAAACTGTTTCAAGGGCTCAGTTAATGGTAGTGGAAAAAAATGTGTATTCTAGCATAAATGTGTGATTTGGTTACAGAAAAGTTCAGATACTGTAGTTTTTATGTATCTTGTGTTTTCTGAAATTATGTCAAACAGCAATATTAGACCATCTTTGATCAGATAACATAATTGTGACTCCATAGGCAAAATTAAGCAAGTAGACTAAGAGGAAGGGGTAAGCCTTTTTCCAAGATTTGTCTAAGGAGTGGCTTAGATCAAAGTAATAATGTCAGCGATGTTAAGTATAAATAAATTAATATAAAATTATGATGATTATGTTGGAAACTGTCCACACTTGGAGCCAAAACTCATCGGAAAAAGGCTTTGAAATATCAAGACTAAATAATATAGAAAGTTGAATCTCATTAATGAGAGAATTTAGCTGATAAGGCTGCGGACACGTGGACAGCTTAACAACATCTAATTAAAGACTTGCTGCAGGAGATGGCATCCAGACCTTTAGCATCTAAAAAAAAAATTACGTCTGGGAACAGGCTTAGGGTTTGCAGCCTGACAGATCACAGGAAAGAGTTGAGAGATGGCAAAGTCTTAATAGGATTGCAGTGTGTGCTGCTCACTGTTCGCTTGACTTATTTTGCATAGCTTATTATTCACCCACTTTCATCAGCGCCCATCCTTTGATCCACTCTAACCATTCATTCTGGTACAAAAAACAAAGAATTTTTTTGGCAAAATATGTTTACCTGTGTTCTATTTTACTGCATTTTTATTTCTGTCAATTACTATTTGCCACGACCGTCCCTCCCTCAGGCCCTCCTGTTCACCTCCGTGCAACACCTTCCCTGGTGATCCATCATGGCCTCCCACCATCTTCACCACCATCTTCCTCCTCACCAAACCACATCTTGCTGTCTACTGTACCTACACGGCTATCATAATGAAATCTAAATTACAGGCTGTGTCCTGGGTACTCATCCATCCAGGTTAGATGTGCCTGCCTCACTGTTGCAACACTACAGTCCCATTCTGAGACCTTTCTATGCTGGAAAAGAGCTATTTGGCTGCTTGACATTTAATAAATACATTGGACGCTGTGAAGAAAAGGGATTGGAGGGGAGGGTTCAGCCTTGGATGTCTTTGACCGCACCCATTTCTCATTCATGGCTGGGAAACTGATGGCTGCCGACACTGTGGAGAAACCAGCAGGTGTCTGTGTGTTGTGATCGAGTTACTCATAAAGAGAAAGCAATAGCGCACAATGTGTGATGTGCTCTCTGACCTCACCTGAACGTGACTGGGTGTTTACAGGGAATTCAGCAGGGAGTTGGATGTGCAACAACCATCTATTGACCTGTGCCTGGAGTTGTTTTGATCAGAGACAAAAGCAGGTGTCTATTAGAGGGCTTTTGAGACATAACAAACACTGTTGGGGACAAACTAGTGGTCTGGATCGCTTAAAACAGTCACAGACAACACCCCTTTGTCTCGAACAGAAGTAACCAGTCAAGACAAGAAAAGATCTCAATATTTTATGTAACTCCTCTGTCGCTTTAATTTACATCCACAGCAAAAAATAAATAAATCAAAAAAAAAATTCAGCAATCGCTATTTTTCAAGCTGGTTGCAGATCTTGTGCCAGGACACTTTCCTTCATTAACATAAACATGGCACTATAGGTCCACAATCACCAATAAAGGCCAGGTATGTGCGCACGTACAAAGAATTTCTCTCAGTGTACATACTCAGATATCACCAGCAATCCCATCTCATCATTGATTGAGTTGGTGGGGAAAATTACAAACACCCAATGACTACTGCACAGACTCTGGCTCCAAATGACATCACCAGCAGAAGATGTCAACAACCAAATCCAGAATATTTTTGGAACGAACTGAACGAACAAACCACATTTGGGATTGTTGACAATCGTAAACATATACATTAAACTTAATTAAAGTTGCATTTGGAGACCAAGTTTGAAACAGAAAAGCCAGGTTGAAGACTAATTTTTGACAACACTGCTGGCCCAGAAATTCATCTTTGCTCATTTAAACCTGAGTAAACTACAGGCTTTGGCTGAGCAGCTGAGAGGAGAAGCACAGTGCACAATGCACAACCTAAAGTATATCTTGGAGATACCAGCAGCTCTGTAGAAACTGAAGTAATCTAGAGAATGTTATTGTGTTTGGTGAATGCTTTTAACCTTATAGAAAGAGAAAATAATTTATCAGAATGATAAGAGAAAACAGAGAAAAATGGGACTGAGAGGACAAATGTCATCAATGTGATTCAGTTCTTGTCCTTGCCCTCATATTGTTGTCACTAAACCCTACCAGATATGTTTTAAGTCATTACTGGAAAGAGTATTATACTGTATGTACACTAAAATTGTTTTCTAGGTTAACATTAATACTTCAGATTTAATAATCAGATTAAATATTCCAGTGCTTGTTGATTGTGTTTCCAAACTGCCGTCTATTTTCATGCAGTACTGCTGAGTAGTAAACACATTTTCTTTTAGTGTGTTCTCAGGTTTATCTGGAGGCTGGTGGATCTCAGCGGTAAACTGAAATTGTACAGCTAAGGTTTAAGATATTACTGTTGCTGTGTTGCTTTGTCCGTCACTTGATCATCGTATAGCTCGAGTTGAAAAGCGTGGGCACCTGTGTGCATTGTCAGTGTCAGTGTTTGTTTAGCCTGTCAGGCAGTATTTTTTATTGTATGGACTAACTGCTTCATGCATGAACTGTCAGAGCTGTTGTTGCTGGTCTGCCTCAGTAAACCTGTGAAACGTCTAACTGCCTCTCTGCATCACTCCTGTAAACTGTATCACATAGTAACATGAGTCACAGCCAGTGTATGTCCTAGTACAATACAGATATAGCAAAGTTCATTTCATCGTCACTCTGATTGCCTACCATGATCAGAGTCGGACTGTGCTTGAAAGTGTATTGTGTGTGTGTAGGCATTACAGTTCTGCCAATATGTTTAAAATTGTCCAACCAGCCACCACCAGCCCAACAACTGGCTATCACTTATAAATTCACACAGGGGTGTGTGTGTGTGTGGAGGTGTTTGTGGGTAGGCAGACCATTAAATAAGGAATATAAAATGACAAAATCACCCTCAAAAAACAACCCTATAAGTAAAAATAACTCTATGCAACAGCTGATATATTCATCCAGTCACCCAAAACTAACAGGCACACGTGTAGAGTGCTGCAATATATTATCAGTTGGATTAAAGAAGGATTAATGGGACACACAGTAACAGTGTCTGATAACCAGTAACTCATCTATGTCGCACAGTATGCAGCTTAACCTTCAAACAGAGGTTAAAGTTACAAGGATCATCAGAGACATAAGCTGTATTACTGGATATTGTTGTAGAGAGTGTTTCTTCTTTAACTGTATAGAGCGGTGCATTAAATACATGTTGTTCCACTGGGTAGTTGCCTGATGGTAATACGTTGTTCTTATTTTGCAACCAGAGACCTAAAGCTCAGCAAAAACTGGATTGTTTGAAGTATTTGCCATATATGAAGAGTGACACAGTGTGAACAAGCAGTTCTGCTGCAGCAACACTGCACAATGTTAATCATCTGATGCTACTTACAGTAGACAAACAGGTAGCACAGAAACGTAAAAGCTGTTTGGCATATTACTCATACAAGTGACATATACGTTGACTTTACAGTACTGTACCGGAACACATTAAATGTCCTTCTGAAATTCAGATTGCTGTAATTGCAGGAATGTAAAGGTCAACATGTTTTCCTCACTCGTCATTGAGTTTGATTTTCTTTCTTTTTTTTATTATTATGGTTGCGAGAGCACAGAGCAGTACTATCACCTGACAAGAAAAGGAAGTGAAGGTAGTATGTGCCAAGCAAGGGAGGGACAGTGCTCTTTTTGTAGCACACTGGAAAATAGGAAAATGGCATGTTGTGTCCACCTGTTCTGTGCGCCTTGCCAACACTGAATGTAGGTTTATGTAGAAAAAAATTGGGGCATGTCTTGATGCATCCGTATGTGTGTCTTGTGGCTTCACAGTACAGTGTGTCAGGGAACAATAATGGGGAGTTTGGAAATAATGTAAATGTTTGAAGTGCCTACATCAATAGATAACCTGGTGAAACATGCAGCTTAGTTCTGGTACCTAATATGTTGGCTAGGTTTTGGAAACCTGGGTTTCAGTTAGTCGCAAGAAGACTAAGTTGGAGCTGGTGCCGGCACCTAGTGCACTTACGTACTTATTCGAGATGAGTTCGGCTTAGAGTTTTGCTGGATTTACAAATGTACTTTAAATTTTTTTTTTTCCTACCTTGGATTCATTCTCTTTGTGAAGAATTACTTGTTAATTTGTTAAGTAGACTCAACAACTCAACTTATTTGTTGAATCATGACGTCATTAAAGGTGAAAATATTATTAGATAAAATAATATCAGCACAATCTCCCAGGCCCCCTGAACCAGCCACGGTAAATTATTTATCTACAACCTAACAGAGCTTTTTCACAGCAGCCATTTTGACATGATATAGTAGGTAAACACAGGTGTTAACAATAATACTAATTAAGGCTCTATTCAGGTCAAACAGAGTCAGGGTGCTGCTGTGGTGCATGCTGGCTCACTGGAAAGCCTCATGAAAATGTAACATTTTGTTAAATTGTATTGAGTGCAAATCATCATTGTGCAATGGTATTTATCCTCACTCTTACTGATCAGACAGGACGGACTTCCTTTGTAGTGTCCAAATATCCAAATAGTTCTGCTAAGAACCATTTTCCTTTCTTCGATTCTAGTCTAATAACCTTAATTAATTAATATCACTGGCAACACCTATGTTTACCCTTCTATTTCATGTTAAAATGGCTGCTGTTGGCTGCTTCTGTATGTGTTCAGTCAGTTATTAGTGATGTATGCAATTTGCTGATGGTGCTGTGAGTGTTTTGAGCCCACAAAAAAAAGTTTTTTCAGTTGTGTTCCTTCAGTCCTGTGGTGTGCATGATAAAGAAACAGGTACAAAAGAAAAACAGGTAGGGAAGACAGTAAAATAAGGTAAATATGATTTTTAATACTTCACAAAGCAAAGAAAAAAAAAGGGCCTAAAACTCTATATACTATAACATATGCAGAGTGCAAACTTCCATTTACATTTATCCAATCCCAATCCATCAAGTGGTAAAATAGTTCAAATTCAAATACAAAAACACAATAATTGACATATAAATAAACATAATTTATTTGAAAATGCAGTTTATTTTAATTTCCCCTGCAGTTGCCTACTGCTCTCACGTCTCATGTTCTGCTGCAGACATGTCTGGGATGACGCTGAGAGAGTTACTGAGGACCAGAAGAGGACACAAGCGTCTCAATGATGTCATTTGATTAGGCCCAATCTCTTCGAATGCAGAATACAAATCCTGATGCCCAAGATGCCCTTGTCTTGAAAAGCACAGCATGGCTTTACTATCTCAGGAGACTGATGCTCTTGACATTTTAACCAATGAGTCTACATCATGAAAAGACAAACAAGGGCACAAAGGAACTGACATTATCTCACTCATGCATTGACCCCACACATACAATACCGTGCATGCAGAATGCGATTATTGAGAGTATTTGTCAAAAGCAGTGTAGGATTTCACACGCTTGTGAATGAGTTTGCCTTCTGCTGGTAAACAATACGCCCTGTCTCAGACAAAATTCCTAAAGAATGGGTTTCTCCTCTTTGCTCTTGGGAAGATCAATGATTTGTTTTCCCCAGGACCTTTGTCTCAGGACACAACGGAGATTAAATTGAATTAATCTTGTTCTAATGCAATTCTCCTCGTGAGCTGGGGATAGTCTCCAAACAGCCACGTGCTGCCTCCAAATCTTCACACTGTGTCACCGTAAATCTAGTCAGGTGAGTGGGAACATCTCAGCTGGCAGCGCCTCTTCATGTGCTGACCTGCCTATCCATCATTTGACTGTAATGTGAGGAAAACAATGTGTGGAAACAGGCAGAGATGTCACACCGCGCCTGCAAATGTGCAGACAAGGTAGCACACTGACATTCACAACATAGCAACAAACACCTCCGCTTTCAGCCGTTCTCATCATTCCAGAGAAAAATGGACAAAAACAGCGCAGCAGTACAGCGTCAGGTATCACACGTACAAACACAGGTATAGCCGCTGTCAGCTGGGTGTCATCTTATTTTACTCTTTAACTTATGCCAGCGCCAACATATGAAGAGCTCAGGTGAAAATAGAAAAATCAATTACTGAGGCTTTTTAATTAGTAAAGGAAGCCGGAGGTAGTCGCCGGTAATAGTCTGCCAGGCTGCTGGTGTGATGGATGAAAGGTGCTGATTAACAGCAGTCCTACATATGTGTGTGTGTGTGTGTGTGTGTGTGTGTGTGTGTGTGTGTGTGTATAGGTGTGTGTCAGGGAAGGAGATAATAATGTTTTAAAAAATATGTACTGATTAATAATTACGTTATCCCATTTCTATTAACATTATTTTTTCAATCAAACACATGGAACAACAACACGTTAGCCTTGTAGCCTTGAGCAATATCTCACTTCATGTGTCTAGGTGCACTAAAGCTAAGGGACACTGCTACTGCTAATTTGACTGTGCCAAGTGGTTTGTTACACAGATCCATCTTGGTAGTCGTGGTTGGAAACTGTTAGGAAAGAGGCAACCAATGTCAAAAAAAATACTTTGATTGGGTTAACTATCTGTCTATCACAGGTGAACTTCAACCACATCAGTGGAATCTATAACACAGAAGAGCAGAAACATATTTTTCATCTGTTCTTTCCTCTTCTTTTAAATACTCTACAGTTCTGATATGTCTTTGGCATCATTGTTTTTGAGCAAACTGACTTTAAACCACGCTTGTAGCTCATGCTGTAGCTGCCAGAAGTTCTTCATAGGACACTGTTTCGTCCAAAGCCAGGTGATTTTGGACACAAATGCATAGCCTGAAGTCTGGCAAGATGGATTCTCTTTGGGATTCATGATCTTGCAACTCGCAAGATTATCCTACTGCTGCATGGGTGAAAAAAGTTGTATAATGCCTTCCGTGGGTCCAAAAGGAGCTGACTTTAATAATAACCCTAAAAGGGGATCAGATCTATAGAGCAGGAGTCTACAAAGGGATCTACTCACGGCTGGTATGGATAAAATTATTACAGAGAAGAAAACAAAGTCATATTCACAGTGTTTCTGAGCAAAATGCATTGTCACATTATCAGTTGAGTAGCTTCACTTTGTCCTTGTCTCCCTTTTCCCCTGTCATGTACTAACTCTCCTGCCACTCCCACCTGCCCTGCAGTAACCCCTGTGTCCTTGCAGTCCCCCATCACCTGACCTCTTCCACCCACCAGCACACCTAGTCCAACTTTTCCATCAGCCCACTAGCGTATATTCCTGCCCATTTCCATTCATTTCCCACCAGATTGTCTATTGTTCTTCTACCTCATCATACAAGCATTTTTTTTACCTGTTATAACCCCCACTTACCTATTGGACTCCTGCTCTCCAGCCTGATCTCCGATTGGAGTTTGCCTCACCTGTGCTGCCTGTCTGGATTTGACTTTTGTCTGTTTCTGAAGAAACTTAAACTTTTTATTTTACTGTCATGGTCTCAAGAGTTGTGCTTTTTGGTTCAAACCTGTTTTTACTGAGCATCTAAACATTTTGTGGATCCTTGAGGTCAAGCACATACTGTATATCGAGTGCAATTCCTTCCTCATGAGACATTCACAAAGCCAATTTTACTAAATATCTTACATAATGCAGTTGGCTGGGCTCAAACCAAATGTCTACTCTTTTGACTTGCGTTCTCGTAGAATTCAGTCGTACATGCTGTGATGTGTTCACCATCTGCAAGGCTAAAAGCCACTGATTGCTATGGAAACATGCCATGCAAGAGTCATATTTGTGTATCATGATGTGGTTGGATATTATTTCTGGTCATAATGATTCATGTAACATTTGCACATGTAATATATTTAATTTTACACATTCATAATAAGTTCAATCTTCTTCTTTTAGTCAGCAATTACAAAAACTGCAACTTCACATCTATATTTCACTGAATGGTGGGTAGTTAAATCAGCGTGCAACAGAGGTGGAGTCTCTAGAAGTCTGCAGAAAGTCCACTGGATGCTCCCTGCGGACTGGATGAAATGTGGATTTGGAGATCCCTCAGAATTTGCAGACTTCCCTGCAAAGTCCGAGCCCAAGCCAAATAAGCTGTGTTATATAAAGCAGTCTTCTTTTTCACTGCCTTTATGGGCACAGTGTTTCTTTGTGTGTTTTGCCCCCAACTATCACTCAGTGGAATATTGTGAAACTAAGGGCAAGGGTAAGTGTTTCCTTGTCCGTGTGAATGGGAACCAACTGGTAAAAACATGTGTACTTAAAAAACCTCCAAAGGGTATATTTTGAAGTGTAAATGCCTTGTTGTTCAAAAGCTTTATACAAATAAGCTTGTCTTGCCATACTTTACATACAAAAGGGAAGTGGCATATGAATGAGCGACAGCATTCCCCCTGGTCCACTCAATAAGTGTCATGTCTATAGCAGTCATTAGCCTGCCATCAGCAAGACAGTGTTAAATGATAGACCAAGGTTTCAGTCTTCATTGCATTTTGATGGCAGGAGGGATCCATGAAGCCATAAATATTGACAGAATCCTGACAGATTGGTAACATGCATGTTGCACACATGAGTATTGATGTACACAGAGTCAATACTGTGTACTTGAAATTTCAGCAGTGAGCCAGTGGTGTTGTGTGCAGACGTGCTGAAATAATATCATCATGAAACACTCTCACAATGGACGACTATGGACAATTCAGTATCTGTTAAGGAAAATGGCTGGCTACAATCACCAGCTATAGAACTTGAGGAGTGACAGCAATTAGAAGATGATCTATGACCTCATCTGTGACATCTTCTTCCTGCCACATCGTTATCATGCTATAGCTGTGTGCTCTTCCAATAGTACCACCAGCAGAATTGTAATTAAAGATGCTGATAGGTGAGACTCAAACCAGAAATTAGAGAGTTAGCAATGCCTAAGGTGCATCTATCCTTTAAAGACCATCTGCATAAATCTATTTAGTTGGAAAATGTAACATTAACGTGAATGTATGACTTAGTTACATTGATTAAAAATTGCAGTTGTATCTCTGAGCAGATGATATAAATGATGTGAAAGTTACTTCAATGCTTAATTGTGCAATACTGCACAACTGGAGATGGAGTCACACTTTGAAGAAACCTTCATCTTTCGTCAGAGACAATTAGCCGAGATTGAAAATACTTCTGCTGCTGGATCAACCTTACTCCAAATGTCCTCAAAGGCGGCATAAACGGAAATTGCTCGCCTAACTTTCTCTGCATTAGCCCAACAATGACAACAACTATGTAGGCAATAACCCCCAAAAAATATTCATATATATTCATATGAGTGGAAGAGAAGAAATATATCTCTGCGTCTGTGTTTTGGCTGATGGAATGGCTTCCAGGGCCAGGTGAAATATTACAGCTGTCAGTATTTTTGACAGAGCCTTTATTCTGGTCGCTGCTGTTTGATGGAGGACCCCAGCGAGTTTGACACCCTGCTAAATGTCTCCGCCTCGCTGCCACTCTGGAAGCAGTGATAATGGCACGCTAGTGTTTGGCAACACAAACTTCAGCATCACCCTGGTGCACAGACGTTATATTTTTAAGCCAAGGGGTGCAGAGAGATAGAGCCATTATTAGCCCTGTGGGATGGCTGTCGGTGTCCGGTGGTTATTTTGGTCATTGCATCCAGTCAGTGGATGTGCTGTGCTGTGCGGTTACATTTCATTATGTACAGTATGTAGGTGCTCTGGTTCATTGCACAGCTGGAAACTCCTAATGCCCTATATCTACTACCTTATTGTACATTATGCAGCCTGAGTAAACATTATGATGAGCTATGTCCTATATGTCCTCTATATATTTGTACAACATTGTTTTGTTGCATGTGTACACCATGTTTGAAACAGTCTTTAGTGTATCAGCAGTGTCACTACAGCTCTTTTCTATACGTTTACAGTATTACTTTGAGGAAATACAACTACTGGACTACTGGACAAATTCTGGACAAATTCTGCTTTATCGTCTTTGCTGCACCATAATTTGACATTCACATTTCAGCATGTGGATGAAAGGCAGGTAGGTTTGGAGCCAAGACAGTCCGTCATCACAGGGGGAATTCACCACTGGAGATCTCACTATTAGAGCAAAGGACACGTTTAATATTGTGCCAAGGAGACACTATTTATCATGGTGTAATTTAAGAGCGACCAAAGGGAGAACCACAAGCAAACCAGCACATATGGTAATGGATTGGAAAGCCAGCAAGGAGTGGACTGATTGTTTATTTTTTGATTATTTTTATTTTCCTATTTTCTTTGCAGGAAACAGGGGCACAATCAATCAGATGTAAATTTGTCGGGTCATGGATGAAAATTAGATGAAAATCAGACACTGAGAAATGGGAAGAATATGACTCAGTTTTCTTGTAACATTGATAGAAGAGGTACTCAGATCCTTCACGTCACTTGGGATCTATTTACATAATATGGAAGAAATGGAATATAATATGTACCCCTATGTTTTCATTTGTGTACAGTGTCCTGAAAATAGGAAATGTTATGTTTTTGTTACTTAAGAATGAGCCATTTACATCTACAGAGGCTTCCAGTCCTCTTCCATAGAGCCTACCATTTTTTCCACCATGTTTGGACCAACCAATTCTGGTTCTAAACAGAGCCTTTCAGGTATTCACTTGTTTTGTAGACATAGAATCATTATCAGCAAAATAAAACTACTTTCCACCACTTATTCGACCATTCACAACCCTTATTTTGCCTCAGAAAACATTATTATGGCCAAAATTCCACTAACTGGGATACATTTAGCTGCAATATAAGATTGGAAGGGTAGAACATACAATCAGACATTCCTACAGAATAACAGAAGAAGTAGCAGCATGTGTGTCAGAATCACTTTTCACATAATCAGAGTTTGACGCCGAGTTGCCTAATCATCTGCAAGTATGCACTTGAACATGCTCTAAAGAGCTACATTTACACCCTATAGAGTATTTTTGGTCCATCTGTAAGCACAGAGGGAACTCATCAGCTACTGCGACAGAAATGGGTTGGATATTTCATTCTTCAGAATGCCGCCTATTCTATCCCTATCAGTGAGATGGCTTTCATTGTTAATGCATGAGGCTGAGAGGACAATGACTTCCTCTTTCTGCACGCTGAAGCACTTCTGTTAAAAATGGATCCCTTAATTACAAGCTCTGTCTGAGTAGTCCAGCTTATAATGACAGGTTTTTAAGGACTGCTTCTTTCCACAAGCCAATCCCAAGTTTGATGAACTGCATTAACTGTAAATGGTAAATGGACTGTGCTTACACAGTACAAAAATATAAATGCAACACATAAATGAAAAACATTGTTTTTCACGAGATGAACTCAACTATCTAAAACATTTTCTATATACACAAAATAACCATTTCTCTCAAATACTGTTCACAAGTCTAAATCTGTGATAGTGAGCTCCTTTTTTCCCCCCCGAGATAATCCATCCCACAGATGTGGCATATCAAGATGCTGATTAGACAGCATGATTATTGCACAGGTGTGCCTTAGGCAGACCACAATAAAAGGTCACTCTAAAATGTTCAGTTTTATCACACAGCACAATGCCACAGATGTCATAAGTTTTGACGGAGCGTGCAATTGGCATGCTGACAGCAGACCACGTGTAACCACACCAGCCCAGGACGTCCACATCCAGCATGTTCACCTCCAAGATCGTCTGAGACCAGCCACTCTGACAACTGCTGCATCAATCGGTTTGCATAACCAAAGAATTTCTGCACAAACTGTCAGAAACCGTCTCAGGGAAGCTCATCTGCATGCTCGTCGTCCTCATCAGGGTCGCAACCTGACTCCAGTTTGTTTTTGTAACTGACTTGAGTGGGCAAATGCTCACATTCAATGGCGTCAGGCACGTTGGAGAGGTGTTCTCTTTACGGATGAATCCCGGTTTTCACTGTTCAGAGCAGATGGCGGACAGCGTGTGGCATCGTCTGGGTGAGCGGTTTTCTGATGTCAATGTTGTGGATCGAGTCGCCCATGGTGGCGGTGGGGTTATGGTATGGGCAGGCGTATGTTATGGATGACGAACACAGGTGCATTTTAATGATGGCATTGTGAATGCACAGAGATACCGTGACAAGATCCTGAGGCCCATTGTTGTGCCATTCATCCACGAACATCACCTCATGTTGCAGCATGATAATGCACGGCCCCATGTTGCAAGGATAACAATTCCTGGAAGCTGAAAACATCCCAGTTCTTGCATGGCCAGCATACTCACTGGACATGTCACCCACTAAGCATGTTTGGGATGCTCTGGATCGGCGTATAGGACAGCGTGTTCAAGTTCCTGCCAGTATCCAGCAACTTCGGACAGCCATTGAAGAGGAGTGGACCAACATTCCACAGGCCACAATCAATAACCTGATCTGAACCTGAACTTTATGTGAAGGAGATGTGTTGCACTGCATGAGACAAATGGTGGTCACAGCAGATACCCCCACCCAGACCTGACAAATAAAACAAAACTGAACATTTCAGAGTGGCCTTTCATTGTGGCCAGCCTAAGGCACACCTGTGCAATACTGATGCTGTCAAATCAGCATCCTGATGTGCCACACCTGTGAGGTGGGATGGATCATCCCGGCAAAGGAGAAGTGCTCACTATCACAGATTTAGACAGATTTGTAAACAATGTTTGAGAGAAATGGTTATTTTGGATCGAACCGCCGATCTTCTGATTAGTGGACGACCCGCTCTACCTCCAAGCCACAGCCGCCCCTACTGTCTACAACTGTCTACACACTAAACCAGTGCACTCTGCCATATGTAAAATGAAAAAATATTATGCACTCTGTGTAAAGCACACAACAGAAGAGAGAGAGAGAGAACATTTGTGTGTGGCTGTCTTTGACATTTTATGTAAAGCTCCAGCTTGTGTGTCAAGCATGTGCTTGCGTTTATTGTATGTATTTAAGAATGAGTGTTTGACAAGAGGGTGTGCTTGTCAGGGGTTAATGTGGGAGCTTTCTCGCTCTTTGTCTAAAAAAGACTTTTATTGATAATAAAGAGGTCAGTAATTGCTTTTCTGGCATGAACTGCTTAATTGATTAGCTACTGGTGAAAAGTCAAAAAGACATCGCTGTACAGATTTGATGTACTTGCTTCAACTGAATATTTCCAAGCATAAGCGATGGAGTAGGCTACGGTGGAGTCAGTGGTGACTCTGAATGGTGCACCGATGAAGACATACCGCATGTCCAGGCTTGGTTCTGGCATGATACTGGCACCACTACGTGTCTGGATTTCCAGAGACCAGCGTGTCTTCTGTCACATCTCTTGGCAAGTTACAGTTAAAATGTATGACTCTAAAATCACCTAATCTGACACAGTGACCACCATAACTGAACCTGATATAAGGTGGACTTGCTGTTAACCCGTTGCAGGTATAAATATGTCTCCAGGGAATAAGTCAATGAATTTTCCTCAGCCGAGTATCATTTTGGCTGTTGTCCTTAACCTTAACTGACAGATTTTCCTTTGCATAGAAAAAAAAAGAAAAAACATCAATAAAGCAAACAGACTGAACTATTATACATCACCTCTGCTCACCCCTTGCTGTATTTTCTACTTTCTTATTGAATTAATAATGTCTACTCTTGGACAAACCAGGAGATCAATATCAATTTCAGATCCATTTGGCCACAATACAGTCGCATGCCCAGATTCTGCGACCTCAACTCAAGGTGCAGACGGATTGATCTCTGACGATCAAATTGTCAAAAAGTCAAATAGTAAGTAAATACAACAAATAGAGACTGATCAATTTCTGTTCTGTGCTCCGACTCGCTGTGTTTGACCTTGACGACGGAGGAATTTGAGCAGAAACAGCTGCAGCATCAGAGAAGATGTAGTCACTTCAAGTATTCATAGTCATTGTTTATTAAAGACAGGCAGACTGAATGATGAATCACTTCATCACCTGCTGCTGTGGAAAACTATGTATCATGCAGTGTGACGCATAGTGGACACTGGTCTCATAAGTCTTGTGCATTGTCTGTTAATATTATAACGTTCAGTATGTGGCCCTCTGGCTATTGGGTTTTGTTTGTGTATATGTGTGGGTGTGTTAGCCCTTAGTTATCAATGCAAACTGACATATACCAATCAAATTTCTGGCACAGAGTTGCACAAGTCATGATGTCAAGTAAACGCAATTACATGCAGATACGAGGGGAGCCGTCCGAAGAACATCTGGACGCTTGGCAGCTTCACTGGAGGAGCTGGACATACCTCTCTTGCCCAAGGCAAATTCAGCGAGGAGGGAATTAGAATACATGTTAAATTTGCTGACACTGATGTAAAGATCCAGATGAAAAGTCAGTCAGCACTGACGGCATGACTGCCTCACTTTTTTAAAAGTTCCAATAATTTATGAGTCTTTGAGTGATTTAAAATCATAGATGATGTGTCTGTGTCTAGTCCATCAAAATCAATTCTTTTTGGATTCTCATAAGACCCAGAAACAAACATTCCCATGAAAGCTTTGTACTATAAGAGGAAACAGAAGCACCCAGAGGGAACACATGCAGAGCATTCAAGCAGCCTTCTTTCAAAATAGCCTATGGGTTTTTTTTTTGTTTTTTTTTAGTGTTTGAACAATAAAATCAATGAAAGGATTTAGGTGGGAAAAAAAATAGTTTCTTAACAAAAGTCATATTTATCTCTAAAGCTGGTAATCAATGTATTTATATGAACAATGGGAAAAATGACTATGTGGAATGTGAAAGGGATTGCTCATTGTAACAACAAAAGATCCAGAAATATCACCAGACACTGCAGGTGTTAGCTGTTTTTTACATTTACATTTAGTCAATTAGCAGACTTTTATCCAAAGCGACTTATAGAGAAGGGAACAATCAAGGTACAGTGCAATAAGAAAGGGTTGCTCTGCAACAATAAGTGCTATGACAATTCTTAAAGGGGTAGCTTTCTAGGAGAGAAGGTAATCTCTGAAGAGCTGGGTCTTCAGGAGATTTTTAAAGGTAGAGAGGGACGCCCCTGCTCTGGTAGGAACTGGTAGTGCTTTTCACCAATGGGGAACAACAAACGAAAAACATTTGGATTGCCTTGAGCGAACAGGTGGCAGAGCCAGGCTTTTCTTATTGGAGGAGCACAGCGGTCGTGTAGTAACATATGCCTGTACAAGGGCGTTCAGGTAGGTAGGTGCAGTACCGGAGACAACTTTGTAGGCGAGCATTAGCACTTTCAATTTAATGCGGGCTGCAACAGGTATCCAGTCGATGAGCACCTTTTGGGTTGGTTGTAGACCAGGCGCGTCGCCGCATTCTGGTTCATCTGAAATCATCTTATTACAGTCCTCAACTTTACTGTTTGTGTTCACTCTCACGACTGTCATTATTACTTTCAAACACACACATGGAGCTGTTGTCAGTGAAGAAGTAAAAAAAAAAACATCCTGACAATCCTACTTAACAGACAGTTAGCAACTAGCCGATGAACATAAGCTGTGCATCCATCCAAATGTATCACAATTGATTAAATTCATTGCTGTTATGTGAATATTAGAAGCTGGTTTATAAGATACCAGATATTTTTCTCAGGAGTTGTGAGGTGACCATGACTACATGATTCCAAATGAATGCTTATGTTGCTTTACGTCTGCTGGATGTGTAAACAGGCAGCTTTGGCTGCTTTTTACACTTTTCCCATAACAAATTCATAAAGGTGAGCTTATGTGCTCATAGACTGTATAAAACATGGATGCTGTATACATGAGGTCACCCACAGGGTTTCTGAAGAGCCTTTGTGAAGCTCAGAGTGTGGTGACTCAGGCCGAATGAAATTTTTGTGGGTGAGTTATATAAAAATTCAACCTTAGAACAGTTGTCATGAACAGAAAAAAATTAGCTATAGAGACCAGAACTTATTTATGCTGTGAAGATTGACTCATTTTGCATCCAGCCTCCAGTGGCCATGTGAAGAACTGCAGTTTTTGGCACTTCCATGTTGGCTTCACCTCACAGCAACTGAGGTTGCAGCTTGGTTGTGCTGCACCCAAGTTGTCAACAAAAAATGTTCAACATTTACAGATCCTTTTAATTATTATTACTTTCATAACTTGTGTTGTTTACATTCAGGTTTGCTAGCTAGCAGTGTTCTTCTCTGCGTCTGCCCCTTTTTTTGTTTGTTTTAGGACGTTAGCTTTATTTCTGACTATATTTTTCTTTGTTCACAGTGCAATATAAGCAGGATCTTGCATGTGAATCCATCTGAATCAGGTTATTGATGGTAGTCTGGATTAATAGATCTGTATCAGTTGGATATCAGAGCTGAGACAGAGATGTTTTATCTCAGCATGGCAGGGGTTGTCACAACAGGCACACATCCACATACACCAAATAGCGGATATACAAATCCATACGCACACACAGCGTCGATCTCTGTCATTGTCAGATATTATACAAGCCAGCATATTGCCACTGACAGATGGGCAGCGTTGGATGGCAATTGATTGAATTGTACAGTTCATGTACCGTCTTTAAGGTCTCGGTGAGCAATTTGTTGCCATGCCTGCCATTGTGTGTCTCAGCCATTCGATAATCAACCCCGCGCCGGTGTAATCAATAAGCCATTTCATGGTATTCACTGTAACATGTAATTCACCCTCTCCTGCTGAACACAGAATGAGAGCACTGCTGCCAGACTCTAATAAATGATTGTGTACTTACACTCCTAGGAAAAAGCAGAAAATACATTACAATAACAGTACAAACAGAGTTAGTTATTTGTATACTACACATGAAGTAAAAAATGAAAAAAAACTGCACTGTAAATTTGAAGAGCATTGAGTAAGAATATAGATATAGTATAAAAAGAAAACAAGCAATAAAAACGAACATAATTAACTTTTCCTTCTCTAATATTTCTTGTTTAATTTAACTGCAATTATTAATTAATGTGTTTTACATCTATTCATTTTTTAACACTTTAAGTTTTAAACACTTAAAGTACTCATGGACAATATTTTACCACAACCCTAACCCTAACCCAAGCACTGAATATATAGGTTTTGATCTCTAATTTTCATTTATTCAGTTATATCCAAATAATAAATGAATGAATGAATAAAATGTTCCAGACCTGGCAGTAAAAATATATTCGATACCTTTTGGCTCTGCATAACCAACTGCATATCATTCTTGTATGTAAATTAGATTTACTTAGTAGCGGTCAGTTTTTGTTCAAAATTAAAACTTCCATTTGAATGTGGGGGGAAAAAAAGGTTTGTTTTGTTAGTGTAAAAAAATTACATTTTTAGATTAGCTGTAGCTTGACCCAACTATTTTCTGGAGTGTACCCTGACTCTCACCCTAAATCAGCTCAGACAGGCTCCAGCCCCCTGGGAACCCTGATGAGGACAAACAGAAAATGGATGGACAAAAGTGGAGGACACTAGCGAGTAAAGCTGCTGATTGGATAATCATGACACTGAGGACTCTGAGAAGCTTGGTGTGGACATATTTTGGCATTCTACAGTGTAAATGGTACCAAGAAATATAAGACTGTTTGTAGACCTCTGCAACAACGTCAAATCTGAGGACTGACCTGCAAATGAGTGGACTGCATCATCGACTGTACAACCAGTCACAGCTCACTGTAATTTAACACATCATCGCAAATAGGTTGTGTTCAAATTTGTTCAAACTTGACATTTTGATAAACTAAAAGCCGGATACTTCTAACTTACCAAGCCGACACAGAGAAGAAGTCCTTAAAGTGCTATGGATGACCAGTTACTGAGCTTTACATAGCAACAGATTCATCTCCATGATGCCTGAGAAAACACCATCTGTTTGTGAAGTTTTTTGTTAAATTAAGGATGGACCAAAGATTTGTACCACTTTTTAAATTGTATTTGTTTGTTCTTCGATTGAATGACATTTGCATAATTGTATTGAGTTTTTTTATAGATTAAGATGTATTGTATTATGTATTATCATTGCGCTCAAACACAGAGTTTCACATTTGGGCTTATCTGCAACACAAGTGTGTGTACTACATTGTCTGAAAAATAGAACTCTATACAACTTTAAAGATGAAGTCAAGTAATGGATAGTAGGACCACTTGTAAAGTATCTCTCACGAGACACTTGCAGGATGTAAACCAGAAATCGTATCTACTCCCATAAGTTTGACTGGCAGTAATAAGATGGGGTCAACGATTTTAAATCAATAAAATATACAGCACTGTCCATCACCTTCCAATGATTGACAGATACAATGAGATGCCTATACAGAGGTGGTGCTCCACTCAAGGTTAGCATCCTTGTAGCTCACGTTATCTGAAACAAGTGCACCTGAGAGGTTAAATATTTCATTTGGAGCCACCAATATTAAGCCCATAACTGAAAACCATCCATGCAGGAAATTCCAAAATAACCTTCAGAAGCTTAGAAGAGCTTATGACTAGTAGATACACATTGTGAGACAGCACACGGCAGACAAATAATAGGTAAAGGCGCTGCTAAACAATGCAAAACATTATTTTGGATTTAAACGTGAGGTTAATGCGGGCGAGTTAAGTGCATGTGTGTTCATGTCATGTAACCCTGAAAATGTCTATTGCAAATATCAAATTAGATCTCAGTGGGAGGAAAAGGTCAAACAGCGGAGAAATGGAATAATATGCTGAAGCCTCTCAAATTCTGAGACAGTGAAGGCTATTTCATGTATTTCCAGATTAGAACTTGAACATATAAAGCTGACATATTTCACTTTGTTATTCGTGTTTTGACAGTGTTCATCCACTACCCCGGTACTATACTGAAATGGCATGACGTTTCTGAGCATTACTGTAAATGACTTTCTTGCAGTCGTCTCTGGGGACTGTCAGCAATCGACACCCTAATCACTGATCAGTCGAGCCAGACTGCACAAGCCGACTTGTCTGCAAGCAGTACAGAACAGATGATTGGGCTTGCTCTTTCTGTGAGCAATGGACCATAAACATCTACACTCAGTCCTGAATGACCATCACCTGGTATATGTGTATGAAAGGTTGTTTTCTGGCAAGAACCAAGATGTCTGCTGTAACTATAGAAAACTCAGTGTTTTCTTTTCACTCCAACAATATGCACTGTATGGATGCTTCCATCCAACCAATGGATGTATAATGTCAATAAAATGCTGTATTCATCTCTGCTAAGGGGGAAAGCAACATGAACAAATAAGAATACACCGCCAGTATTCTGATGGTCCACTATTCCAAGTTTCTTCTTGTTATTCCAAGAAGAAACTCAAAAAAAACCTAACAACAAAAAAAAAAAACACTCTGGTATCACTAACTTGCATATGTAACTGACATAACTAATGTACTAATTTTAACCCAAACCTAAAATCTAACCAAGTAGTTTCATTTATTACTGGTAACATGACAAAGATCAGCTATCCACAGTAACCAAACTCACCAGACTTTGTCCTTTCCTGCCCGTCCATATAAACTATTGTCTAAATTCCATCAGACATGGCTACAACAACTACTGTGCCACAGCTGGCGGACTTGATCGCATCTGTTCCAGACAATAACTGTGATTCTATACGTTGTTTTCAGCAGAGAATACGTGGCGGGTCACGGCATCCGTCAGAATGTAGACCAGCCATGTAAAGCAGCACAGAGCAGATCGATCTAGCCGGAAGTCGGCCACAAAAACAGCTTAAAGAATCCAGGTTAAAACAGGTTAACTACGCAGCCTACTTAAACACATAAACAAGGAAATTTTTAATTCTCATACCTTTTTTAAGAAAAGGTATGAGAATGGAGAATGGACCAAAACAGTGTTGTGGCCACAACATCACAGAGCAAAATGGAACCTAGCTGTAGGGATATTAAGGGCAAAGAAAAAATAGGGAGAGTATGTAATTTAGAAAAGTCAAGCTTTTGTTTTCAGGATAACAGACTGTCAGCCTATTGTGGTTTCAAAATGATGGGCAGTTGGAATAAGGAGCAGTCCCCAATTATCTGCAGTGGATAGAAACATGGAGGTATGAACGACATCCGAAAAGGGGCTCGCTGTGGGGCTTGCAAAGTGAAAACTCAAGTGTCCAACCACTATAGGAAGACGCCATATGGTTTCAAAGGGAAACAATAATAAATGTTCTTGTTCCTTTCAGTTTCTGGAAAAAAGCATGTTAGTATTCATATATGACTGACAGCAGCTGCCAGGCTGAGCTCAGCAGTGAAACAGAAAGATGCTGCCCTAGAAACTGTAGCATAGTAAGTGTTTCGTTGTTGAAGACACCAGACCACACCTTGTAGGTACGTTTTCAATCTGTTTTTATGTGCCACAGCTAAATAGATAATTAGCCATCAAGCCTGCAGATTAACATTAGTGGTACACTTTTCATGTGTGGAAGTTTGCTCGCTCAGTGAATAAGACAAGGTGCAGGACAAGGCAAGAAGGTGACATTAGCAGGAAAACTAATGTGGGTTGTTATCTCACGGGAGAGCATCATTGTGTGATCTACAGAGCAGATATGTATCCCTTTAAAGAAACAAGCCAGGAAGAGGACAGCTGTGTGTCACTATTGCTACTGCTGCCTGTTTCATTAAGTCAATATTGGTTGAATACTATAGTAACCTCTCTTTCAGACTGCACAACTTGCACTCTGCTTTTTTGTATTTTTTTTCCTTCTTGTGAACTGCAGCTACAGTTGGCTGAAAGTAATAATGGATACAAAATGGATGTAGAATATCACACAGAGAAACAATTAACTCTCTTGCACAAAAAAACAAAACAAAACAAAAAACTACCAATGCTTCTGTACACGTTTGCAGTCTGTATGACAAAGCCTCGAAAACAGAAATGAGTAAGGACAATTTCAGACATGTTTGCATTATTCTCCTTTCTTCCAGAGCCTTGCAAGCCACCCAGCTCATTCATAAACCAGGCTGTATCTCTCTCCGGGATCAAAGCACATGGGCTCCGCTGACCTTCAGCACACTCAACATGCTCAAAATAGCTCCTTCATCCGGCTTCAGTAGGACAAAATGAAAGACTTTGTTAGCACAGAATTCTCTCTTAAATGGTTATGGATTGTTTTGGAAATGCTCTGGTTCGTTTATGCACTTATGCATACATATGCTGGTAACCTGTGTTTATAGGTTTAATACCTCCAAGTGTATTTTTTGCAGTGCGTTATCCTGTTAACCTTCTGGTGTAGCTGCACATATAACACAAACAGCCGTACCTCTCATTGCGGCAAAGTGTAGCCTAGGATACTATTGATATACAACAGTATTTAAAGTTGATCCTTGACTGTCATTGTTGTTGCAAAGCCCCCATATGTGTGCACACAGGCTTCTCACTGCAAATCTTAAAAATGTAAATTCTACAAATGTAAGCATTATTTTTTTACCTGTTATCCAGCAGCGGTTTGCATTTTTCAATGTATTTTCATGATGGCATGGATATTTATCTGCCCGGGATGAGATCACCTTTGTCATAGGCAAAGCCAAACAGTGAGAGTGAAAATGCATGGGAAAAAATGTATTTACCTTCATGATTATAAGCCTCTGGTGACAGAGGGCTATCGTCAATTGATTGAGTTAACATTGAAACACTCAAGCTAATGTCATTGAAAACAATAGGCAATTTAAACTGTCATTAGATCTGACTCACTAAACAAATTATGTGATACACTGTATTATGATGAATAGACCCGGGGTTTTGTTTCCACCCGCAGGCTTTCTGCACATCATTAAGGTCAGGAAGGTAAAGCTGGTTGTCACAGCTTCAAAATGACATTTTGGCCTCAAAAATGTGCCTATGCCTCCTCCAAACCACCACTGAAAGGTCAAGCTCTCACAATTCCTGTGGCTTAGCACTCAATTAGTTGAAAATTGCCTTTTGTCTGCAGGGAGCAGGTGATAATTGCTGTGGGTCACAAGTGATAATTGCCAGCGAACCCCTCAGAGCCACCGCCTATTAAAAGGAGTTATTTAAATCACATCACCTTTGGGGTGCTTCGCTCTTTTATGCATGACTTTAATTGGGCAGATTTATGAAACTTTTTCCATTGCCTGGTCAGCTAAGACTTATAGTGCAGTAAGGAAATTCAAGATTCTTACACACAGCAAAATATTTTACAAACTGAGAAACTGACAAGCTGTTCCTCAACGTGTATGAAGTTGTATATAAGTAGAATCAGCAGTCATACTTCTTGGATGAAACACTAACTCAACTATTTAAATACCACTCTCATTTAAAGTGGTTACACCACTCCAGAAAACTAAAGTGGACACAGGGACAGCAGTTTTCTAGTAATGAACTGGCTGATTTGTCGAAAGCCTTGGCTCTTTAAGGCTTGGTGAGTACTGTGCTCTAATTACTAACTGCTTGTGGTGTGGTACTTAAAAAAAAAGTTCAGCAGTAAGATGAGAACATGGAAGCATGGTAATGATGCACCTTTAAATTAAGTAAAGGCCTGGTTGCATCAGAAAATGGCACACTAATATTCATCTGCACAGCTACATAAAATCTGTGGTTGCAGAAGCATGAGTAGTTGGTGAGCTACATGCTAACACTAGCGAGGGAAGGGACTGTCTAGAGGCTTGGTCAGATTTCTTCATCTCCTCAATCATTGCAAGACAACATAGGTAGCAAACAGAACTGAACTTGAACTCACAGGCCATTATGAATCATGGCGACTCCACAAAATGTCACTTGTTGATGTGACCAGGCCTTTATAGGATGTATTATTAATTATTATTATTAAAATCTTTGGGTTTGTTTTCACCTAAATACCACCTAAACAGAAATAAAACAACATATTTGCATGCCAAATAATGAATGACCAATTTCTAGTTTTGCGCAAAGAGATTTAGCCATACAGTTTTCATTTCTCTGAAAATAATTTGAGCAACAGTACCTAAAGACCGTTTAAGATGAAAAGACACCCAAGAGGGTTTTAGGCTGACGTGATCCATCTTAAAATAGGACTCATTTTCCTCATCACATAGTGCCCAAGAGAGGAAAGACTTTACCAAAGTAGGAGATAAAAGGAGGATGTTAAGTACAGGAGAAAAGAAAAAGGATGAACAGAGTAGAACACAATGGGGATGGAGGGTGAAAGAAACATCCAGTCATCAGAGCAATTAATTGTGTGTTTAACAGCCCTGAGAGCCATATTCTGAGGGCAACACCCCTGGGAAAGTGCCAAATAAGCCTTTCCTAATTATCACAACTGTAAAACAGAACATCTAATCTGTAGTGGAGGATCGCAGAGTCAGAACTATCGACCCTCATGAAGTTTCTCAATATGTGGCTTTTGACCCACAAGAAGGTATAAAAATAAATGCTGAAACTTTAATTTCTTAAATAGTACAGCACCAGAACTGGCTTTAACCTCAATTACAAGAACCTCTCTGAAGGTATGAGTTAAGGTGCCTGGAGACTCTCCAGAAAAAAAGCAGTCTTCATTTTATGTTACACTATGTGAGATTGGTCTTTGTCACAGTGTGCCTCATACTGGACATATCAGTTTTGAGGCATGTAAGATGGTGATGCCTACTTAATTATAGGGCTACTGTCATCTGTTCCACTTATATGCTCTGAAAATGTAGCTGTAGTCATAGTGTCAGCATTTATATGCAGTGCAAAAGCTCAAATCAGGAGGGCAAGGGAAAAAAAGCAACATGGGATAATAGGATTTTGTTCAAAATATTGACGCAGCCTGTCTAGGAGTTCTAGATTGGCTAATAGCAGTCAAGTTTTATCTGTCTCTGATTGATTACCAATGTTTCTTTCACAATTATTATGTGGGACTGCTCAAAATCACACGATGTAAATGGACATCTTCCAAAATAATGTTTTTTGTACAAAAGCCCCTCTGTTCCCCACAAATACACAATACACTCTAAATATGCTGTAAATCTGAACTGTACATTAAAACTTGTAGTGTTGTAGTTTACAGGATATCTTCTACATACAGTAGTAGCCCTCAAAAGTGTTCTACTTTTCCACCATGGCTTGGTTACACCTCCCCTGCAGTGGTGATGAGGTAAGCATGCAAAGACCTCTACCTTTCTCAACCCTCAACACAAGATTGGTTGGTTAACACAGTGTCACAAGTCTTGGTAATATTAAACATGACGAAAGGTTGAGGACAACTTCTCCATAAGCACTCATTTTAAATGTCGATATATCATACGGCTGCTTTATTTTTCAGATGACACTGCGGTCACAAAATATAGATTTGACTAGCAGCCAGCAGTTTGCAATGACTGCTGGTTAACAGGGAGCATTTATGAGCTGTGACTGAATCTATTTTTTTATTATTGCTACTACTATTCTCATGAACATGTTTACATTCAAACAGTCACAGAGAGCAGGAGGGACTGAGTAACTGGCTGTGTCTGCCTGCAAGTGGGGGGCTGATTAAGAATTAGATATTAAGATATTGATCCAGCAGATCACATCACTATTGTCATAACCACTTGTGTTGATTTTGTAGGACTACATTACAAAATATTTGATCACCACCACAGTGCCTGGATGACATTTGAGTTATTAAATTGCTAGGCAAGGTTGTCTGACAACACAAGCTGAGAGGTATGTAAATGACACATAACAGTTGATAACAGAGAGTAGGAAGGACAGGATTGGACTTTAATGGATTGTTGCTCATTAGCAGGCTGTAGCAGGCTGATTTCTCCAAACGTAACTTTTTTGGAAGAGCAGGAGAGGGTCTTTTACCTTTTCTCACTCTGGATTTATATGTTATCACAGACCTCCCTTGTGGCTGCGATATTGTGCAAAAATCATAATCAAAAGGGCTGATTTGGCATCCCCCACAACTCATAAAGCTGTGTCACTTTTGAGGAACAGAATAGACATGGGCCTTTTTAGGTCAAGTTATTAATGGTTGAACGTTATCTCTCCATAGACTCACTCACCTACAGCAGCTCTCGCCTTCATTTTCCATCTTAACAGAAAGCAGAGTAAAACGTATTATGTTAGCCTTCTGATATAATTCAAGTGCAGCATCACATGCTGCCTACTTTTTCTAGCATTGTGTGATTTTTAAATGAAACATGCTGACTGTGGCCATTTACAGTTTGGGATGCTGCTTGACACACCTGTCTGGAAACAGTGCCCTCATTGTCTCCAACATGCCTGGATTTGCAACTGGCAGTTTAGTGATAAGGTACTGTATACATATCAGACTGTGTAAAGATATGCTGAATATCTGCTGCGGCTTGATAAATTCAGTCCTGGTAGGAGATTTATTTATTTATATTGACTAACTTTAACTGTAGTGTTGGTTTTATACTGTATCAAGTTTGAGTATTAAAAGTGCATTAAAAGTGCTTATAATATGTCATTTAAATTGTCTCCACAAAAAAAAGTTTGCACTGATTTTCCATTAGAGTAACAATGAGATATATTGTTACAGTTATGGGTTGGTTACAACTGTTTTTATGTCCACATAAACGGATTGTGTCTATAAAAAAGGAAAAAATATATATTAATAACTCATTGCTGATGGGGACCATCAAATCTCTGATGTCCTCTGGCAAAAACAACAAAAACAAAACAGCTGTAATGTGTCATCACAGCGAGATTCACAGAAGAGACAGAGAAGTTATTGGTGCCCATAAATCAACATGTCAATCTTTCTGCTGAGTGAGTCATGGCACATCATGAGCACATATGTGATTGTGAACAGTCAGTCAGTCACAGCGTGGAGCACCAATCAGAGAAATGTAACAACACAGTAGCTGTCGGAGTCCAGACAGTACAGTCCAATAGTGTAACACAAATAATCACACCGACACACTGTCAGTACAAGGTGTACTTTCTGTGTGTGGCCTGAGCTTGTGTTTTAATTTACAACTGGTGATTGTTTCAGAGCAGCCATCAAACCACTACTGAAGAACAGGCAGCCATTTCTCCCTCTCCTCTCACTTGCAGTAGTAAAGGATATTTTTCATAGATGCAAAAGCACATGTAAATCTATTCTCTGCTTCACAGCGTTTCAGAATAGGTTCTTGATGATCGTGCATCTGTCTTTTCCCCATTAAGGTTGCATGTTTCTAATTTTTACTGAATGAAACAGACATTAGTACTAACAGTAACTACAGCAGTGGTAAAGCAGCACATTGTGGTAATGTGTGGCAACATGATATACCTTTTAATCATTCACTGAATATTTTGAAAATATGCATTGAAGTGTACTGCACAATCTCAAGAGCATCCCAAGTCACAGTGCTGTACTGGATCTACCTGTACAAAGCCGTGTGTAAGCTGAGCACCAACAGCAGATGTTATAATGAACACAAATGCACTCTGAGGCAAAGGTGAGGGTTTCTCACGGGCGAGTTGGACACTACAATCTATTATGGCTTTTCCATTGGCAAGTCAAACCGTGCTGCAGTGATTTGCATTCCCATTACAAGTTGTTTGCACTCTCCACTGAGTTAAAAAGCGTGTCCGACCCACCTCCAAGTGAGCGGGTTGCTGTGATGTCAGGGATCTGACATCATCGACTCAAGGCATTTAAAGACACACCTTCAAGCAGGTAGCCCTGTTGTAATAGAGATGCAAACCCTTCCCACACTAAGCTGATGTGCATCTGTTCTAGACAATGTTTGTGACCCCAACAGAAACACTGTTGCACATTTTAGAAGTGGCTCTCTGCTCTGCTTCGGAGAATATACGTGGTTGTTATATTTCTGATGGACGCTGCAACCAGTCACGTCAATCAGCACAGAACAGATTGAGCTGGCCAGAAGTCAGACACACAAATGGCATAGAGAATACAGTATTTTTTTTAAAAATAAAACGCCTGAATGTAAAAATAGTACACTTTATAGTGGCACTTAGAATGGAGGTTTTGAAATCAACATGGAATACTGAAATTAATGAAGTCCAGTACTGTAACAGACATCCTTGTGAACCTTTGCTGCCTGTTCTCTCTCCTCCAACAAGAGCTGGCATGCTTTATGGATAAAGCAAATCACAGTACAGAGAAGGTCTCCTGTCTTCACACTCTCTCCTGGAGTCACTGCAGTTCTTGACTTCCCTATAGCAGTACTCCTTCCAGTCTCTAATTAGCGACACAGCTGATTAGCTCAGCAGAACAGAGGCTCTTCTTCAAAGGTGAAGTGCATGTAGTTGGGGAATTGTGGCCTCCATGATTGTTATAATCATGACAAAAGCCATTTAGTTTCCTTTTCAAATATTGTAGCAAGCCTGACAAGGTAAATCATGACAAGCATTATAAAAGAAGGTTGTTTTCTTCACACTAAAATCGTATGTTACACTACTTCAGGTGTTCTTTGGGAGGCTCGAGCTGATAAACAAGCTCTTGAAATGTTTCTGAGAGGTTGCTGAGAGAAATTTCCCTGTCTAAGAGAATCTTGACTTTCATATTGTAATGGCATCAAACATGATTTAAAAATCTTCATGAGAATGAGTGGCAGTGACTGGAAGTAAAGGTTTAGGATTGGAATCTTCTGATCTGCTGAATGTTGGACTCATAAGTCATAGTCTCTAAATGCAATGCAGAGCCAATCCAAAGTCTTTAGGGCGGCCGTTCATATTGAGGCAGTAACATGCAGAACGTGCTTGGAACTACAGTGGAGAATGGGCCAAGAGCACAATTTCCGGTCCTTGGAAAAAAAAAACAAAAAAAACAGCAGCTGTACAGTAGCTATAGGGATGGAAATGGTTTGATCCAAACTGAAATATCTCAACAACTATTGGATAGATTGCTGTGCTCACTCATGGTGCCTGTACAGAATCAACAATCACAATCAAACAAACACTAATATACTAATACTAATCGGCTTAGCAGTTGTAATGTAGGTCATCACTTTGAATAAATCAAAAAAATGGAGAAATGTGAACACTGACCTGATGATAATGCTAGAGGATACTTGATTCTTCATTGATTTCAGCCACGTCTCATGGCCTTCATCAGCAGATGAAATTTGCTCAGTTGTCAGGGAGAGTATATAACATATATATTTTATTTATACATACAAATAAGAAATAAAGACAATATAATATAGCATAAATAATTTATTATCTGTTTACATCAGTTACAGATGTGTCTTATAAACTATATGTACTGTTTATGAATGTGTGCGGAGTAGACAGGGTTAAAATAGTGTCTCCTTTCATTTAAACCTTTGCAATGATAGTCTGAAGACCCCTAGCTGCAAACACTGCCTTAATCAAAAACCTTTGCAGAACCAAATTGCATTGAACACCATAAAAGGATGTGTTCAATGCAACACTGCCCTCCTGTGTCTTTACAAAGCACAGCTCTTGTTCCGTCACATTTCTGTGATTCTTATTCCATCCAATGTCTCACTAAGTAAGACTGTCACCCAATCTCTCCCTCATTCACTTTCTCTCTCTATCTGTCAGTCAGCCGTGTCCCATTCCCTTATTCAGTCAGTGCCTCGCCTTCTCAGTCTGTCAGTCTCACGCTCATTCAGTCACTCCATCCCTCTCTCCTTATTTGCACACCCCACTTCCCCCTCACTCACTCACCTACACTTTCCCTCCATCCATCACAGTACATGTCTTAGTTGCCAGGTCTTTAACTGTCAGCAGCCTACTTTGGTCAGCCTTTCTCTCTACTAGGGAAACTTTTTACTCTGTCAAAGAAGCTCATGTTTTTTTGTTTGTTTGTTGGTTTTGTAGAACATTGCTTGAGCTCCCTGTACTTAGCCTCAAGCATCTCATTTACTTTCCGCCACTCATCATCACTACTTCTTTGCTTTACATGGATTCAACAATTCTGACTATTTTGTTCTGTCTTCCTTTATCTTTCTCAGTGTTTTCCTCTTGTCAGTTCTCAGCTCAGTAGCCTTATGAATTAACATTATATTGAACGTGCCACATGGCTTGCATCTAGTGCCACATCCACGGCCAATGCAGGAAATTATATATTTTTTGCACCCAGGTTAAAGGAAGTTATTTAAGGTGTGGAGGTCAGGATAATGGAGGGACATGATACGTTTCACGTAGAAGACCAGAGTTTCTAACCTGACTGCGAATCAAACGTGAAATGATCGTGGACAACAACAACAACTACTGGATGAATTTGCTGATCTGTCCATGTTTCAAATTATCATGTGAACTATCTCAACAACTGCTAGATAGTTTAGCACAAAATTGTGTTACAGACATAAATGTTCCACTTAGGATAAATTATAATAAATTATCCATCCACCATAATGTCGATTTTTTTATTCATCCAAAACTTTGCTTTACGACATACGTGCACAACCAGCCTCAGCTGTGCTCTGTGATTAGTCGGTACACGAAATGAAGATGGTAAACATTCCTGATAATCATGAGCATATTAGCATTGTGTTACCGTCATTGTGTGCATTTTGGCTTTCTTACGTTAGCATTCAGCTCAATGTGCTGCTTTGTCTGTGTAGAAACCACAGTAAAAACATAACCACAATCTTTCTCTAATAATAAACATGATGTATTCGCATCACTCAGATATCATAGAACAAAAGCTCATTTTACAAACAATGTAATCCTAGGTTTAAATGAAACGTCTAATATCAATATCTGGCTATAGGGTTAAGATTTCTACTTGCATCCACTATCTTGAACCCTCCTATCTCCTTCCATCCTCCATATCATCCCTCTCTCTGCCTCTTGATCCCATATCTCTCTCCACCGTCCTTTTCTAATCTCTCCCAGTGTTCATCCCCGAGGACCTATGCAGAAAGAGAACGGTGCCATAAACCTTGGCATTCAAACCAATGTAGCTCATGAATTTTAATACGCCACACAGGCAGTATGGGCAGGTAGGAGGGCAGGCGAGCTGCCTTTAGACTCCCTGCATGTCTTTCCCCATTGCAGCAAGGGGATAATAAAACCTCTCTGACGTCATAGCCCCAAGGTTGCTCTCTCACCAAACAGTCCATGGGTGCCCAGGGAATCAGGTTTTTATCGTGCCTGTTTGGGCTTATCTCAGCACCGAGCCTGCAGGCCAAGGTCAATTTCATGCCTGGGCAAGGGATGTACATGCTGCAGGGGGGAAAATGCTGTTGTGGGCAACCCAGTCGCTCTTCTCTGGAGGTGGGTCAATAGCAGCAAAATATGAACTATAAATTGACCAAAGCAAATGGTCCACTGCCAAAACAGCAGGACAGTGCATGGACACTGAGGTTTATCTGCTCTCTTGTGACACATGGCTGCAACATCACACTAGCAATGGAAATGAAAATGAGCTGGCATTAAGTGATTAATTAATTAATTAATTAAGTGATTATACAGAATGATGGAAAGGGATTTTGGATTGAAAAAGCACTCAACTCAATTTTACCAGTTTATCAGTTTACACATCATGGGGAGTACCATTCAACCCGTGAATATAGCTGTATAATGTCTGTGGCGAGCTCTTTCTAGGACCAGTGTGTAGGAATTAGTGGCATCTAGCAGTGTGCTTGCAAAATCCAAGAAAAAAAAAAAAGCCCTATGTAGAGCTAGTGCTTAGTTTGTCCATTCTGGGCTCCTGTAGAAACATTGCGGACCCACAGCATCTGTAGATATAAAAGACTCATTCTGAAAGACAAACATAACAACTTGAATAGATTTACTATACACTAATGCAAACTTAGTTCCTACTAATTATTTTCTAGATAAATAGAACCCACATCTAAACAGCTATATATGGTTATATACCTCCGAATAAATCAAATCAAATCAAATCAATTTTATTTGTATAGCCCAAAGTCACAAAGTACATTTGCCTCAGAGGGCTTTACAATCTGTACAGGGAGTGACACCCTCTGTCCTTAGACCAGATACATTTGCGGTCCACAAAATATAGATTTGACTAGCAGCAGCAGTTTGCAATGACTGCTGGTTACCAGGGACATTTATAGCTGTGACTATCTATTTTTTTTATTTTGCTACTACTATTCTCATGAACATGTTTACATCAACACGTCACAGAGCAGGAGGGACTGAGTAACTGGCTGTGTTTGTCTGCAGTGGGGGCTGATTAAGAATATTAAGATATTGTCCCGCAGATCACACCACTATGTCATCCACACTTGTGTGATTTTTGTCTCAATTCCAAATTTTTGATCCCCCCTGCAGTGCCTGGTGATTTTGAGTTTTAATTGCTGGCAGGTTGTCTGCCCCCGCTGGGTATGTATGCCACCATACCAGTTGATAAAAGAGAGCAGGAAGGACAGGATGGACTTAATGGATGTTGCTCATTGCAGGCTGCAGCAGCTGATTTCTCCAAACGTAACTTTTTTGGAAGAGCAGGAGAGGGTCTTTTACCTTTTCTCACTCTGGATTATATGTTATCGCAACCTCCCTTGTGGCTGCATATTGTGCAAAATCAATCAAAAGGGCTGATTTGGCATCCCTCACAACTCATGAAGCTGTGTCACTTTTGAGGAACAAATAGACATGGGCCTTTTTAGGTCAATTATTAATGGTTGACGTTATCTCTCCATAGACTCACTCACCTACAGCAGCTCTCGCCTTCGTTTTCCATCTTAACAGAAAGCAGTAAAAACGTATTATGTTAGCCTTCTGATATAATTCAAGTGCAGCATCCACATGCTGCCTACTTTTTCTAGCATTGTGTGATTTTTAAATGAAACATGCTGACTGTGGCCATTTACAGTTTGGGATGCGCTTGACACACTGTCTGGAACAGGGCCCTCATTGTCTCCAACATGCCTGGATTTGCAACTGGCAGTTTAGTGATAAGGTACTTTAACATATCAGACTGGTAAAGATAGCTGAATATCTGCTGCGCTTGATAAATTCATCCTGGTAGGAGATTTATTTATTTATTGACTAACTTTAACTGAGGTTGGTTTTTTATACGTATCAAGTTGAGGTATTAAAAGTGCTTATAATATGTGTTTAAATGTCTCAAAAAAAAGTTTGCACTGATTTTCCATTAGAGTAACAGTGAGATATATTGTTACAGTTATGGGTTGGTTACAACTGTTTTTATGTCCACATAACTGGTTGGGTCTAAAAAAGGGAAAAAATATTAATAACTATTGCTGATGGGGACCATCAAATCTCTGATGTCCTCTGGCAAAAACAACAAAACAAAACAGCTGTAATGTGTCATCACACGCGAAATTCACAGAAGAGACAGAGAAGTTATTGGTGCCCATAATCAACATGTCAATCTTTCTGCTGAGTGAGTCATGGCACATCATGAGCACATATTGTGATGTGAACAGTCAGTCAGCACAGCGGGAACACCAATCAGAGAAATGTAACCCACAGGACTGTCAGAGTCCAGACATTACAGTCCAATAGTGTAACACAAATATCACACCGACACACTGTCAGTACAAGGTGTACTTTCTGTTGTGTGCCTGAGCTTGTGTTTTAATTTACAACTGGTGATTGTTTCAGAGCAGCCATCAAACCACTACTGAAGAACAGGCAGCCATTTCTCTCCCTCCTCTCACGCAGTAGTAAAGATATTTTTCATAGATGCAAAAGCACATGTAAATCTATTCTCTGCTTCACAGCGTTTCAGAATAGGTTCTTGATGATCGTGCATCGGTCTTTTCCCCCATTAAGGTTGCATGTTTCTAATTTTTACTGAATGAAACAGACATTAGTACTAACAATAACTACAGCAGTGGTAAAGCAGCACATTGTGGTAATGTGTGGCAACATGATATACCTTTTAATCATTCACTGAATATTTTAAAAATTGCAAATGTTACTGTACAATTCAGAGCATCCCAGTCACAGTGCTTACTGGATTTACCTGTACAAAGCTGTGTGTAGCTGACACCAACAGCAGATGTTATAATGAACACAAATCACTCTGAGCAAAGTGAGGGTTTCTCACGGGCGAGTTGGACACTACAATCTATATGGCTTTTCCATTGGCAAGTCAAACCGTGCTGCAGTGATTTGCATTCCATTACAAGTTGTTTGCACTCTCCACTGAGTAAAAGCGTCCCGACCACCTCCAAGTGAGCGGGTTGCTGTGACGTCAGGGATCTGACATCATCGACTAAGGCATTTAAAGACACACCTTCAGCAGGTAGCCCTGTTGTAATAGAGATGCAAACCCTTCGCACACTAAGCTGATGTGCCCAGGCAAACAAAGCCAAGCCAGCATGTGTGTAGTGGCCATGTTCTTATTTTCACCTAAACCACAATTCACTCTCACTGTAGGATCCCACCGGGCATAGCTGTGACGCGTCCTGGATGCGCTAGCAGCCGCCGAAGCTGATCTGCAGCCGTTCTAGACAATGTTTGTGACCCAACAGAAACCTGTTGCACATTTTAGAAGTGGCTTCCTCCGTCTGCTCGGAGAATATATGTGTTGTTATATTCTGATGGACGAGCAACCAGTAGTATGACGCTGGCTGGCCAGAAGTCAGACACAACAATGGCATAGAGAATAACAGTATTTATTTTTTTTTTAAACGCCTAATGTAAAAATAGTACACTTTATAGTGGCATTAGAATGGAGGTTTTGAAATCAACATGGAATACTGAAATTAATGAAGTCCAGTACGTAACAGACATCCTTGTGACCTTTGCTGCCTGTTCTCTCTCTCCAACAAGAGCTTGGCATGCTTTATGGATAAAGCAAATCACAGTACAGAGAAGGTCTCCTGTCTTCACACTTCTCCTGGAGTCACTGCAGTTCTTGACTCCTATAGCAGTACTCCTTCCAGTCTCTATAGCGACACAGCTGATAGCACAGCAGAACAGAGGCTCTTCTTCAAAGGTGAAGTGCATGTAGTGGGGAATGGTGGCCTCCATGATTGTTATAATCACCACAAAAGCCATTTTGCTTCCTTTTCAAATATTGTAGCAAGCCTGACAGGTAAATCATGACAAGCATTATAAAAGAAGGTTGTTTTCTTCACACTAAAATCGAAGTTACACACACTTCAGGTGTTCTTTAGGAGGCTCGAGCTGATAAACAAGCTCTTGAAATGTTTCTGAGAGGTTCGAGAGAAATTCCCTCTAAGAGAATTTGACTTTCATATGTAATGGCATCAAAATGATTTAAAAATCTTCATGAGAATGAGGCAGTGACTGGAAGTAAAGGTTTAGGATTGGAATCTTCTGATCTGCTGAATGTTGGACTCATAAGTCATAGTCTCTAAATGCAATGCAGAGCCAATCCAAAGTCTTTAGGGCGGCCGTTAATATTGAGGCAGTAACTGCAGAACTGTGCTGACTAGTGGAGAATGGGCCAAGAGCACAATTTCCGGTCCTTGAAAAAAAAACAAAAAAACAGCAGCTGTACAGTAGCTATAGGAGGGAAATGGTTTTTGATCCAACGAGAATATCTCAACAACTATTGGATAGATTCTGTGTCTCACTCATGGTGCCTGTACAGAATCAACAACACAATCAAACAAACAAAATATACTAATACTATCGGCTTAGCGTTGTAATGTAGGTCATCACTTCGAATAAATCAAAAAATGGAGAAATGTGAATACGACCTGATGATAATGCAGAGGATACTTGATTCTTCATTGATTTCAGCCACGTCTCATGGCTTCATCAGCAGATGACATTTGCTCAGTTGTCAGGGAGAGTAATAACATATATATTTTATTTATACATACGGATAAGAAATAAAGACAATATAAATAGCATAAATAATTCATTATCTGTTTAATCAGTTACAGATGTGTCTTATAAACTATATGTACTGTTTATGAATGTGTGCGGAGTAGACAGGGTTAAAATAGTGTCTCCTTTCATTTAAACCTTTGCAATGATAGTCTGAAGACCCCTAGCTGCAAACACTGCCTTAATCAAAAACCTTTGCAGAACCATTATAAAAGGATGTGTTCAATGCAACACTGCCCTCCTGTGTCTTTACAAAGCACAGCTCTTGTTCCGTCAACTTTCTGTGATTCTTATTCCATCCAATGTTCACTAAGTAAGACTGTCACCCAATCCTCCCTCATTCACTTTCTCTCTCTATCTGTCAGTCAGCCGTGTCCCATTCCCTTATTCAGTCAGTGCCTCGCCTTCTCAGTCTGTCAGTCTCACGCTCATTCAGTCACTCCATCCCTCTCTCCTTATTTGCAACCCACTTCCCCTCACTCACTCACCTACACTTTCCCTCCATCCATCACAGTAACATGTCTTAGTTGCCAGGTCTTTAACTGTCAGCAGCCTACTTTGGTCAGCCTTTCTCTCTACTAGGGAAACTTTTTACTCTGTCAAAGAACCTCACGTTTTTTTTTTTGTTTTGTTTGTTTTTGTTTGTAGAACATTGCTTGAGCTCCCTGTACTTAGCCTCAAGCATCCATTTAGTTTCCGCCACTCATCATCACTACTTCTTGCTTTACATGGCTTCAACAATTCGGACTATTTTTGTTCTGTCTTCCTTTATCTTTCTCAGTGTTTCCTCTTGGTCAGTTCTCAGCTCAGTAGCCTTAGGAATTAACATTATATTGAACGTGCCACATGGCTTGCATCCAGTGCCACATCCACGGCCAATGCAGGAAATTATATATTTTTTGCACCCAGGTTAAAGGAAGTTATTTAAGTTGTGGAGGTCAGGATAATGGAGGGACATGATACATTTCACGTAGAAGACCAGAGTTTCTAACCTGACTGCACCAGATGGTTTGTTACACAGAAAACGTCTTTTCGTTACAAGGAACTATTTGAGAAGTTGGAGGTGGAGACTGTTTGGAAAAGGGCAGGCACTGTCAAAAAATACAGGCTAGGGGCCTCATGTACAAAGGTTGTGTACGCACAAAAACGTGGCGTACGTCCTCTTCCACACTCACGTTCAGATGTATCAAACGTGAAATGATCGTGGAAATGTGCGTGCCCCAGACTGAAATATCTCAACAAATACTGGATGAATTTGCTGATCTGTCCATGTTTCAAATAATCATGTGAACTATCTCAACAACTGCTAGATAGTTTAGCACAAAATTGTGTTACAGACATAAATGTTCCACTTAGGATAAATTATATAAATGATCCATCCACCATCATGTCGATTTTTTTTTATTCATCCAAAATTTTGCTTTACGACATACGTGCACAACCAGCCCAGCTGTGCTCTGTGATTAGTCGGTACACTAAATGAAGATGGTGAACATCCTGCTAATCATGAGCATATTAGCATTGTGTTACCGTCATTGTGTGCATTTTGGCTTTCTTACATTAGAATTCAGCTTCAATGTGCTGCTTTGTCTATGTAGAAACCACAGTAAAACATAACCACAATCTTTCTCAATAATAAACATGATGTATTCGCATCACTCAGATATCATAGAACAGAAGCAAATTTTACAAACAATGTAATCCTAGGTTTAAATGAAACGTCTAATATCAATATCTGGCTATAGGGTTAAGATTCTACTTGCATCCACTATCTTGAACCCCTCCTATCTCTTTCCATCCTCCATATCATCCCCTCTCTGCCTCTGATCCCATATCTCTCTCCACCGTCCTTTTCTAATCTCTCCCAGTGTTCATCCCGAGGACCTATGCAGAAAGAGAACGGTGCCATAAACCTTGGCATTCAAACCAATGTAGCTCATGAATTTTAATACGCCACACAGGCAGTATGGGCAGGTAGGAGGGCAGGCGAGCTGCCTTTAGACTCCCTGCATGTCTTTCCCCATGCAGCAAGGGGATAATAAAACCTCTCTGACGTCATAGCCCCAAGGTTGCTCTCTCACCAAACAGTCCATGGGTGCCCAGAATCAGGTTTTTATCGTGCCTGTTTGGGCTTATCTCAGCACCGAGCCTGCAGGCCAAGGTCAATTTCATCTGCCTGGGCAAGGGATGTACATGCTGCAGGGGGGAAAATGCTGTTGTGGGCAACCCAGTCGCTCTTCTCTGGAGGTGGGTCAATACAGCAAAATATGAACTATAAATTGACCAAAGCAAATGGTCCACTGCCAAAACAGCAGGACAGTGCATGGACACTGAGGTTTTATCTGCTCTCTTGTGACACATGGCTGCAACATCACACTAGCAATGGAAATGAAAATGAGCTGGCATTAAGTGATTAATTAGTTAATTAATTAAGTGATTATACAGAATGGATGGAAAGGGATTTGGATTAAAAAAGCACTCAACTCAATTTTACCAGTTTATTAGTTTACACATCATGGAGAGACCATTCAACCCGTGAATATAGCTGTATAATGTCTGTGGCGAGCTCTTTCTAGGACCAGTGTGTAGGAATTAGTGGCATCTAGCAGTGTGCTTGCAAAATCCAAAGAAAAAAAAAAAGCCTATCTAGAGCTAATGCAGTTTGTCCATTCTGGGCTCCTGTAGAAACATGGCGGACCCACAGCATCTGTAGATATAAAAGACTCATTCTGAAAGACAAACATAACAACTTGAAAGATTTACTATACACTAATGCAAACTTAGTTCCTACTAATTATTTACTAGATAAATAGAACCCACATCTAAACAGCTATATATGGCTATATGCCTCTGAATAAGGAATATGTATTCATAATTTCAGTGACCTGACCCTTTGAATTATTTATAATTACCAGTAATCTTATGAAGGTGGGTGGTATTTGCCTAAATGCCACTTTATAAAGTGGTGTGAGAACACATTTACATAAATAACAGGATGGTCCCTAACACACACTAACATTAGGGATGTAAGGTTTTTTTGTTGTTTTTTTTAAATCAGGGGTCACAAAGAAAAAAAAACAGATTTCACGTCAACTCCAATAACTCCACTCTAATAAATTCCCTGTTACTCTCATCCTTTGATGTTCAGCTTTAACTACACAGTAATCTCACCACATGGAGAAGCACGGGAGCCTTTTAACAGGACCACAGGCCCCATTCTGTCATCGACCTCTCATGAATTAGATTCCCCCGGCCACTGACGGCAAAGAAGATGAAGGGGAATCAGGTTAGGGAGCAAGCAGATTAAATGAAGAGAGTGCTGGTTTCAAAAGGTTCTCTGTGGTTAGCCGTTTTAGTCTAACTGCTGTTGTAGTGCACTAGAGGCTAAAATTGTTGTTGTTTGGAGAAGAGAGGGAATTTTCTGTCATCTTGCATCACATGAGACTTACTTTAAGGAGATTATATAGTTATATATAATTCTATACAGTAATACTATATTTCCTGTGCACTTACTTACAGTGCATGTGCAGCTTTCTGTTTCTTTTATATCAAACTGACTATGCTTTTAACCGAATGGGTAGTATGAAGTAAATCTGACATTCAAATATGCAGACAGTTATTTATGGGTTTTGGTCAATTCACAGAAAAGCAGATGTAGAATGTGTTTCAATGAATAGACCTGCATGATGTTAGTATAAAAATATAAAATAGGTATTGACTTCACTGGACAATATCCTTTAAGACCTGCTTTCCTCATCCAAACCTGCCAAAAACTGTTGGCTCAGCTTGGAGCATTTCCAATATTTATGGCCACACAAACTGCTTACTGTTCCACCTAAATATACAATAACTGATTTTTACACATCGCTACTTGTGAGCAAACAATTCTCCTATTTACACACCCAGAAAACATAGTAAGTAATGTAAGTCCAACATTCACTCCTCGTTTAGCTCTGATTTGGTCTCTACCTACTCCTGTGGAAATAACTGTCTCTTTAGCTGCTCCACAACTCCACTGTGTTCACCAACTAGTCGCTAACTTAGTTTGACTTTGATGCTCTGCGCTTTGGTGCTGGCCAGGGTGTGCACAGTGGGTTTTTTCACTGAAAACAGCTGCCAAATGGTGCTGGTGCTGAAAATAACTTAGAGCTAAAAGTTGCTCTATATCTCCATCAGTGTAAGGGGAATAGTTAGATGATAGCTCTTTGTGGGTTTGTCAAAATGAGTGACCCCCTTTCTTTCATACAAGTAGTTATACAATTGTTTGTTATCTAAAAATATGGTCTGAAACCAATTCAGACCAGACATGTTCAAGAAATAATTTTAGACTCTACACCTAATGTAGCCAATGGTCAAATGAACACTGTAAAATTCAAAATAAAAAATCATCTCTTGAAAGAAAAAGTAAAATATTCATAAAATAAATATTATCGGGTCTGTTGAGCGTAATGAGTTGGAAAATAATACTACATTTTCAGTCTTCTTGCCATTTCAGAGTTTTATGAATTCACCAATGAACTGATTCAAATGAGCCTCAGTTAAAATAACTTCTGCAAGGTTATTGCAGAACCAAAAGATTTTTTTTTTTTTCCCATCTGGGTACAAGCTATTCTCAGGCTAAAGAAACAGCATCTCCTACCTCATGAAAAATTATCCATAAAAGCTACAATGTGCATCTAACAACATGGTGCTATGGTGCATTAGAGCCACCTCGACTGTGATAAGAAGCACTGGAAGCCATATGACAAAGTTCAAAGCAATCTTTCTTACCTTCCAAAACTTTTATGGGAAATTTTGTTTATTGGAACGCTTCAAACAGCCAGTAGAATTACAGCCTATCTCGATGGGTCTTTTACGTTTCCCTTCTCAAGTAGAATTAATTATCTATCTCTTTGACCAAGCTATCAGTGAGCCGCATAACAATGTCCTTATCTGATGAGGCATGTGTGCTGCACGGGTCAGATAGAGATGCTGAACGGATTGCTCAAATCAAACCTCTGTTGTGCACGGGAACCAATGAGCATTTCTGGTGTAATTAATTCCTCCACAGCCACACAGTGCCTGTCCTTTGATAGTTACTGTAATACATGCTGAGAATTTCAAACAGATGAACTCGAGCATGGGGAGTAGCAAGTGTAGCCAGTACATGTGTATGTAGCATGTATACAGCAGTGTGTATTCCGTTAGGACAGATATCTAAAAGAGAAAATATTCAGCTTTACCGGCACACAACACACTCCTCCACTCACGTATATACACACACACGCTATAACTTTTCTACATAAAATTCTTTGTGAAATAAAAGGCTGAAAAACAGATGCCAGGCTGGGCTTCTTGCCGTTGGACTAGTAAGTAATATTACCTGGCTGTTATGTCTTGTTGTTGTTGCTCTTGCTTGATGTTTGGCTGTTAACACATTTGTCAACTCACTAGTTTTTAATCATAAGTAATGTAATCACATCAAATGGATGGCTGTCAATATGCACCACAGTGGTATTGCACTCTGAAACTGAACTAAAACTGAGGCAGATACCAAATTCTTAGCAATTTTTCTTTAAAGTAATAGTTTTTGTGAAATACGCTTATTTGCTCTCTTGCCAAGAGTTAGATGAGAAGATCGACAGTGCTCCCCTGTGTGTACTATATTTATGAAGCAAAAGCCAACAGCTGGTCAGCTTAGATTAGTAGTAAGACTGGAAACAGAGAAACAGCTAACCTTGTTTTGTCCCAAGACAAAACAAGACAAGAGAATCTTCAGAACAGAGCTAATTAACACATCATGTTTTTCATTTTTATACAGTAAGCCATACAAATACCTTGGTATAAAAACATCATATTGTGGTTTTTTAGTTGGAATTATGTGCAGTGTGGCCCCCTGGAGTCTTATCGTCACCTTAACATTTCCATACAATTTGTTAATTAGCAAGTTTTAGAGGTGCTGGTGAATTTTTTAACACCCACTGTTTCGGTTTCCCTCTAAATCTAGTCTTTGTGCTAAGGTAAACTAACTAAGCTGCTGGCTGTAGCTTTATAAATCTAAGAGCAGTGTCCATCATCTCATCTAACTCTGGGCACGAAAGCCAAAAACTGTACTTGCCAAAATGTCAAATCATTTCTTTAAAATATTTGAGTACTTTAATCTAAAACTGTGTTCAGTCTGCAAACACAGTGAACAAAGCACGGAGAAATTAAGAATGAAAGCATCTGTGCATCCTTTTCTCCTTCCAGTTAACAATGACAACTGCTTGGCAAGACCAGCCTCAGCCAAGGCTAGACAACATAAAATCATCCAGATGGCCCCTGTAGTCTTTCTGTTAGAGTCCTGGAGACAGCTGCTGCACCACCTTCTCACCTACAAATCACGCACACACAATCAAAAACACCATTTCCAACACACACATATGTCATCCCTATATCCCACCACGGAATTAACTACTCCGGTGGATCAGCTTTCCCTGTAGGCACCATGAATTAAAGCTCTCTGTCACACACACATATATATCCCACTGACCTATCAACAATCTGCCTCAGGAATAAACTTGGCAAACCTGGCACTGGTGTCAGATTCTAACACCTGCCAAGCTCCAAACATCTGTAAAACTTCTCTTTGATGAATAAATCTATAAAGCTCACTCCCTTCCCTGCCTGGTCAGTTTGATATATCGTATTTGAATGCTTCACTTAGCGTACATACAGTATATCTCTACTGACCACTGGCTTACTCTGAATGAGCACCAATCGATTGTGCTTAAAGCAAAATGGAGGTAAACTAGTTTTTGGTGGATGCGGTTTGCACAGACTTTGCAGCTACATACAGAAGTTTAATGTTTGGGAAAGGTGTGGCATTACACAAACTACACTTTTTACTGGAGAAATACATATAAGTCATCGTGTTCTTAGTCATTATGCCTCTATTAGCTGTTCTTTTGCCTAGGGTCTAATTAATTGAATAGCACCATTATCGTTACAGCAACCTACCTATCGTTATGTCACGAATCGTACACACAACACCACTAATTGTGTAACAGGTGAACCCAATAACATCATTAAGACTTTTTTCATTTAAGTTTTCTTATGCAGTTTGTACTGTGTGCAAAAGGTCACCAGGTTGGACCCACGCCAGTGGAGGAAATGGGTTTACACTGTACATGTGCTATCACACATTTTGTGAGCAAGCAAAAAAAGATAAATAAATACTCAAGATTTATATAAATTATGTGAGTTTAAGACAGCAAACATGCTTGGTTTGATACCAAAAGGGTTTTGTGTTCAGTGGTGGATTAATCCATGTATGTATTTCCAGCAGCAGGACGGTGTATACGAGACTGAGTCCAAATAAACTACAGTCTATGTATTCATGGTAGTAATAGTTCTTAGACAGCAATGGAGCTTTATTAGACAGGAAGAAGATACATTTCATTCATTTTATGCATGGGTATTTTCATGGAATTAGTTGACAATAAAAAAAAAATGCACAGCACAGTATGACCAGCTTTATTCTTTAGATTCTTTGCACAAAATGCTCAGATAGTAAATACTAAATCCTAAAGCACCCAGGATAAAACAACTATGCAAAAAGGAAGGACAATTTCCAGACAAAGGAGCACAGCTGAGGGATAGATCCTGTGTTGTGTAATTATGCACATCCATGCATCACAAGAGCCTCAGAGTGTTGTTTTGTATTCACATTCTGTGTGATTTAGTATGCCAAGGAGTCCCAACTGTTTTACTGCAAGGCTCTGAATGTCAGCGTTGTACCTGCTGATTATACTGATATGTGAAAGATGAGAGGCAGATCTGAGCACAGGGAATGCAGCTAGGTACTCGTTCTGAGAGATAGCCTTATATAAATTCATAACATTATGAACAGATCAATTGAATACACACAACAGCCCAGTCAGATATGAAGAGCTGTAAATGAAGATGGATCGCTTCATCGTGTCTTTGAAATGCAATCTAAGGGTTCATGTGAATATCCAAGCAGTGATGCCTGTGCTTTAATCACCCGAGGGTGTGGAGGGTGTATAACTATTTCCATTCATCACACTTCCCTGCATCTTGACTCCAAACATGCTCCGTGATACTGAAGGGCTGGATTGCTTGCTGTGTTCCATATTGTTCAAAAACAGGGGGAAAATCCACAATCCCGCTGTGTCACAGCTTCGGGTATTGATTTTTTTTTAGCGGTGAATGGTGGAAGTAATGATGAACCCAGGAGGAGGAGGGGTTCCTTCTTGACCTCCTGTTAGCCAAGCATGCTGACGGCAAATCCAGCTTTCACCAGCAGAGACATCTATGTGCGTGTCAAAGCGCAGGTAGTCCTGGAGGCAATACCAAAATCAAGGGGTGACCCCCAAAGGGCAATTCCATGACTACATGAGAGGTTTCATTGTGCACTGTGACATTTTCCTGTTCTGGATTTGATCCTCTCCTGCTGACTAAAAAGCTTTCATAACTCAGATTGTGGCATCATACCTCATTTTATTCCAACTTTCTCTTCTCGGTTTTAGAAAACGGTGACATTGCATTACATTCAAACATTTCCAGTGTGAAACTTTGGTGAGCGAGTGCTTAGAAACTATAGTATATATATTCAGCTCATAACTTGTGTCTATGTGTTTGTCAATCTCAAAACCAATTGGTTATCATCTGACAATGATTTAGCCTCTGGGGACAACGGCCAGTGTTTCAGGGCTTACGGTTGGCCAGTCCACCTCTTTTGCTCTTCACACAGACAAACACAAAATAGTCATTATAATAGTAATCTGGCTGAACTGACCAGTTAAGCTACCCTTGGAGGAAAGAGCCTGCTGTGAATTTGAGGGGTCCACAAAATAAGTTCTACAACACAATAACACCCTGTCTGTGCTGCCGTGGTTCAGGTGGTAGTCAAGCAATTGTCCAGTCTAAGTGTCTGAAGGCCATCGGTGTATGAAAGGGTGTGTTGTAAGAGTTTGGGTAGATTATACATTTGTATTGTATAAATACAAGTCCACTTACTAAATAATTAATATACACATTCCATGTCTTGTTAGCAGAATCATTTTATGAGTTCAATTTATTCTTTTCCAAAACACTGAGATTCCTGGATGTGTTTTATCTAACTGCAGAAATGTATGGTATTCAATTAGCTGAAACTTTTATCCAAAGAGGCTTAGTGAATTCAACCAAACAAACCAAAAATAGAAAAATAAATGAAATAGAATCCACACTAAAATGTGTTTTATTTTTTATTCATTTTGCCTGTCTGTGGATTACAGTCAGTTGCACATGGAGACATTGCTGGTAAGACTCAAGCATGACTCAGTAATGTCAGTTACATAAAGTTACATAATCTTGCTTTAACGGAGTAACAATAACTGCAGTTGTAGCTTCTGATTCTGGTGGAAACCACATATCTTGGTGTGATTGAGGTGCCTTTGAATCACAGGTTTGAATGTATTGCATTAAATGTAAATGTATCACTATTTTGATAATATGAGTATCAATGGTAGACTAACAGCAAATCAGAAATCAGTGTAATCTTTATAAATAATCCAAATAAAGTTTACTTTCATAAACAAACTAGTTTTAAAGGATAAGGGAGCTGAAAGAACACATTTTGTTTGTGGATACATGATTTTCCTTTTGTATTTCCTTTGTGTACTTGAGGATCTTTCGAAAGCAGAGTCCATAACTGATTTTTATAGGTAACTGTAGGGGTAATATAACAGCAGTGAGTTTTCTGGGTAATATTATCAGCTTAAAATGTCATTAAATTAGTAGAAATTGAAAAAAAATCTGTTGAATCTTATGTAGAACAATGCTGACTTCTGCTGGCCAGCAGGAGGTAATGCATGAGCAGGGTGTTCGCCTGACAAATAAGCAACCAACAAAGATCCTCCAGCACACAATGAGTGAAGCCTGCAGATGTGACACACTGTGCATGTGCAGTCGAGCATTCTTACAGAATAACGCACACCATATTTATCCTGTATTTTCAACTGACTTACTGTGTGTGTGAGTCTCTGCCTCACATTTGCACATTATTTGTGCGCCTCACGTAAATAATTCTAAACCCAAAGATGAAATTGTGCAGGATCCCATTATTAAGAAGATTTAGACATTCAGAGCACACAATTCAGGAGGAGCAGATTTTTATTTATTACAGTAGCAGTTCTGTTAACATGAGCAAAATGAAGGACAACTGAAACGAGTTCTCAGACACAGAGCGAGCTTGGTTTCAATGAATTAATGGGAAGCCCATTTAGCTCCTGGTTTCTGTTATTGAAGCAGGACACAAAACAGCTATTCTTACAGTCCCAATCATGTATCTGCTTTCTGTCTCAGCACAGGCCCAGAACAATTGAAGACACACATTAACACCTCTGTCTGCTCTCTATATTCAATTCTCTAAGCTTCGTAATCAGTAAATCCAGAAGGAAACTGATTATTGCTAAGCAATCTGTTTCTGCCTGGTTCCAATATTGATTGTCGGTCGAAGCAGCAGCGACAACATATACAATTGACATTCAGAAAAGGAAACACGAAGGCACACTTATTCTCCAAACATATTGAAAAGAATCGGTTGTGGCCCCTTAATGGAACTATCGCTCCATTCTTCTCACTCCTTTAAGAGACAGATTGAGGTGTTATCAGAGCTGAGGGAGGCGTTTTTATTTTCTGGCCAATATCCGTCTCTCGTCTGTTGGAATTGCCTATCAGGTGTCCGTTTTTTTCCACAGACCATTTATCAAGCTGCTCCTTCCCCCTCCCTCCCTTTTTTTTTGGGTGGGGAGGGAGGGTGCAGTTACAATCAGCTATCTTGGGGGAATATAAATAAATAAGCCAAAGCTTTGGCAACTATAAATCACAAAGTTGCAGGTGGGGGAGGGGTGACAGAAGGCTTCTTTTTGAGTTTTCGTTCGTAAGTTACAAAGTGTGAGGTTTAGTCACTGTGGTTTGACTGAGTGTGAACAAGATGTGGGAGTAAAGTTTTTTAGTATGTTATGAGTCTGAATCACAAAAAACAGACCAGAGTCTGCTCAGCTTTACTTCAACCAAACAAGAGACCAGAATCCGGACATGAACACGGGACTCTTTGTACACCTGCCATCCAACACAACTGTTTGTGAGTGATTGTGTTGTCAGGTTTAAAAATATTTTTCTCTGGATTCACAATTTAGAAAAAGCCAACAAGGCTCATATGAAACATTCATCTCTCCATTGTCTGCACATCTTCTCCTGCCCATGTGTGCAAGGTTTGTGTATGTCCGAACTCTGTATTCACGTGTTAATCCATCCCTTTACAGTACACCTGGGTGGGAATGCAGGTTCACACCAGAGTTGATGAGCAGGATATAGACACACAGTACAGGATACCGACGTAGATGTAGCAGCAGAACAAACTCAGCAAATAAAAAAATCTAATATGGTATAAGTTTGTAATAACTGCCAAATAATATCATTACTTGCTTGATCCACAATGTACATGTGCACTTCTGTAAATGCAACAAATGCAATATACACAGAGCAAACATGCATGTACCACCATCCAGCCTTTAGACCTTGTTGTGTCAACTGGGTACAGTAAATGCCAACATCTTTCAATAAAACACAATACAACATACAACTGTCTGTTCACAGACTGAGTAGCTGTACTCCCCACGGCAACTAAAAGTAATGTGTAAAATCATTGGAAAGCATCTTTGTTGGCTTGATCTCTTTAGCTAAACTGCATGCAAGTAAACAACACGAATCTCCAGTGGCGCTTACATTTTCTAAAAAGCTGATCCTTGTTTATGTCCCAACAAAGACCTTAAGATCAAAGTTTGGGATAATTAATTTTCACATCGAGGCTAACAGTGTGCGACATCTTATCTTTCAGCTATAAAGCAGAGCTATCACTGTGTTTGGAGGTCAACCCGCTTGTTGACTAAAAGAGAGTCTAATGCCTTTTTGGGTGACAATGGCTGACATTTGGATAGTCCACCACATAGAGTATATGTAACATTTCAACAGCTTTTTAGTTCAGATTCAATAAATCAACTGTTCAGCACAAATAAAAGAGTTTACTGACATTACACCAGTGTGATTAATGTTTTGTCATGTTTAGGCAACCAACACATCTTTTGCCATTCACCAGATTTCTGCACCTTTCATACATAGCAATGTGATTCTGTCGCATGTACACTACTGCCCTCCAAAAAGTTAAGCCAGAAGTAGCTTCCCACTTTCCTGCAGATTATAAGGAATAAATGTTCCCATGGAGAAAAGCTGAATTCATAATAAGGGTTGACATTAAAATCAAACTTTCTACTTCGAAATGTTCTACGAATGTTCTTTCCAACTACCCTGCATCCTTATTAAGTTCGGTACCAAAAGCAGTGCAAAAAAAAAAACTGAAATATTTCGCAGCTGCATGATCGATGCAGTTGCAGCACTGAAAACCACCCACGATCCATCAGAAAAAGAGCAACCCGTTGACAAGGTTCCCCACATGGTGAAAACACGGGGTGGCAAAGAGGAGCTTATTCAACACAAGCAAGCATGACAAGATAAAGAAGTATTGCAGCAACCTGCTGAATGTGCCATAAACTGGCCATGAATAATCACTATTCTTTGCCCTTCTTGAGATGGTTTAATTGCAGGTTGTGAGAGACAGGGTACAGCTTGCCACCACTACTGAACCCAGCTCAGCAGTCAGCTATTTAGTCATTACAGTATCATTTTCTCCAGCAAAGTAGCCCCACTGTGTCTTTGCTGCAGCAGCATTTGCATTACAGGAGGTCGCCTGAAAAGCTTAGCAGCACAGAAAATGCATTTCATCCTAAACACAGAGTGACGATTGCTGTCAAAAACATTATCTTCACACACAGTGGTGTATATGCACCAAGCAGTTTTCATTATTCTTAGAGCTTAGCTTATCTTAAATGATAGAGTTCCTTATCAGATTCTCAGACTATAAAACTGATCAGTATATATTCGTCACATATGTGGAGGTGCAATTTTGACCGAAATCTGACACTGTGGGCCTCACCCAGATAAAACTGAGATTGGATTGCTTTGATTCTAAGCTTTTTTAAAGTTTTGAAGGATTTTTAAATTAGTGGTATCAGTGGTATAAACTAAGTGAATTTATGGATGTTTATTCACATTGGACACTGAAGATGAATCTTAAAATATGGATAATTTCTTGAGCCCAATGGTCAACCTTTTTCATCAGCCAATATTGGCCTATCACGATACTGGTATCAAAGTGAATGTTGTCCGATATTCAATTATGAATATTGAAAATGTTGAATTGTTAACACAATTTAAGGTTTTTATTGCAAAAGAAAATGTGTTTTATTATGTATAAAGAATATCAGCAGATATATATCAATACTGGAATGTTTTTACTCCCTAATATCTGGGGGGCTCAATCTATTGTGTGTGTTTTAAATTTCACTCGGTCAGGACTTAAAAATGGAGCAGTACTTTTTACACATTGCGGCAACTGAAGCTACATGTAATGGTTTTAATGTGCCGTAATCATCTCCATGAGCTGTGCGAACTGTTTACCATAAGCTAATTAGCGGACCAAATTACAATAACTAGCATCCCATTGTTATTAGAAATACTGGCATGCAGCTGTTCCTTTGCCGCAAAGCTTGAAAACCTCTGATTTAAACCAAAAACACATCCTACAGTATAAGACACTGTGTAAGCTTCTTACTCTAAAGCAAAGGACAAGTCATCATTCAGCAGTAATGAGGAGAAAATGCAGATTATATATATATACATGAGTTAACACACTGCACACTCTTCCCACTCACTTTTACTCCATGAGGGGATAAATATGTAAATGACACATGCTGTTATCGATTTCAACTTGCTTTAACACTTGATCTGCAAGGTACATGCATAAACATACCAGCAAACACACACACACACACACACATGTACTACAACCTGTACACACATCACGTAACCTGTGTGTGTGTGTGCACTACTTATGTTCTTACCCACCCCCTTTCTACTGCTGCTATACTGTATGCTTCCAACGTACACTGCCGGGAGTCTGTCCTGGCACTGTGATGAAAATGCATGCTTCATCAACTTTGTCACAAAGTCTATGCATTCTATAGTACAGCAAGACAGGCAAAGCAGCTCCAGAATACCAATGAACAGCCGGTGGTGTGTCCCTGTCAGCCAGCAAAACATCCCGGAGCAGTACACTGGCAAAAACAATCACCAGCTAAACTTACATCACCTTTGGCTCTCTTTCCAAGTAAATAATTTGCTGAGCACCCTGTCATATCAAGTTGGGCTATGAGCATACTAAAGGATTGTGGTGTGTTCACTGAGATTAAGGCACAACCGAAGCTTCACATCCTATTAAACCAGATTATAAGAAAAGCAAAGGCCCAGGAAATTACATCACCTGTCAGGTTTTGCTGCTGCAGATTATTACCGCCATTAAATCCCATTGCACCGTGACCTGTCTCGCTTTCTGAGGAATTTTCCTACTTGAGCATGTGGAAGCATGTGCAATTATCTATTGTAGAATAGGCATGAGTGAGTTTCTCTGTTAGGTCAGCTTGTAATGTTCAGTGTCTTGATGATTTTAACAATGATTTTATAGAGATACATATAAGGAAGCACATAAACCAACACATACAGTAAGAATGTCAACCTGAAGGTGTAAAGCTCAGGTAGGATGCCACACAAGATGCTGTTCATGGCTACAAAACCAAAGTGTCGAACAAAACAAACATCAGACTCAAGATGCTGCTATTTTTAGACGCCTGAAACATTAAGTTGACCTCAAAGATCTAAAGCAGTCAAAAGCCAACAAATCAAACGCCTTGTGTTGTCTTCTGTTATGTTGCACTTGAACACACCACAAAGACCCAACAAGGCCAGGATAAGGAAGAATGCTGCAAGATGATGACACATAGCTGTAGGAACACTCTTTATATCTGTCATATTTTAATTGGAAAATTTAATTAAACTAAAATATAATTCATCATCATCGTCGTCGTCATCATCCTTGGACACACAGCGCTGCTTCAGTTGATTGAATAGCTTTCATCAAAACTTTGCGTTTCATTCAAACCTGAACACAGACATCAGACACATACTGCTGGAATAAGAATGACTTACTTTTTCCATTGACGTCCATCACCGATCAATAGATCTGCTTAGGAATCACAAAAAAACGATGGATTCCTCATCATCTTTTTCAGTAATCCAGTTGATTGTTATCCGTACATTTACAGGTTACAGAAAAATAAAAAGCAGCTAAGGCAGCTGCATATTCAACAATGTGAGCAAATACAAGCCTAATGAACATGGCTAATGTGGGGCTTACAACTCACTGACCACATGGCAACATTAAACTTCCTGTTTGCTTCACCCAAAGCAAGATGGGAAGTGTAGTGCCACAACTCAGAGCATGTTCATCCCAACTAAACAAGAAATATTAGGAGGGACAAATGCAGTGCATTTTTTGATCTCTTTTCCAACCAAAGCATAACAGGTTGCAGACAATACAACATCAGGCAATGGATAAAACAGCACTGATGACAGATCAAATCATATCAACAGAACAGAAACAAGTCTTGTGAAGAAAAATTGTCCTACTGAATAGGCATGGGTGAGTTTCTCTGTTAGGTCAGCTTGTAATGTTCAGTGTCTTGATGATTTTAACAATGATTTTATAGAGATACATATAAAGAAGCACATAAACCAACACATACAGTAAGACAGTCAACCTAAAGGTGTAAAGCTACAACATGTTAAGCACCGCTCACATGCAAAGTAATGGCATTTCTAAGTAACTCCACTTACACTAAAAATAAGAATATATAGTGACATGCGATATAGAGACATGTTGGGACTAATCCAAAAGCCCGTAAATACAGTTGGTGAAAAAAGGGACACAATAACGAATGAATCCAGTCCAACTGATGTGTCCAGCACTTGGTCATTTCCTCTGGTAACCAACAGGGGCCAGTGGCTGTCCTTCCAAACTGTAAGCAGTATGTGCGTGTGTGTGTGTGTGTGTGTGTGTGTGTGTGTACAGTATGTGTGTGTGTGAGCGTATTTCTGTGTACCCTCTTCTCGCAGCGACTCATTATGTGCAGTTCCTATTATTGCAGCTTTGTCACCACACTGGAGCAGTGACTGGAGGAACACACAACCGTTCATTAATGTTTTGACACCTCTTCCCCTCCCCTCCACCGTGTTACTGGGATGAGCTTTTGCTTCTTCCTCGGGCACATCGGTACAACACTTTATACATACAAATGCACAGAGCATACACATAACACACTTAAGCAATAACTCCTCTATCCCCAGAGTTCTTTGGCAGCCTCGGGCCACAGCAAAGGCAATGGGGAATACATTCATTTCACAGTCCAGCCTATTTTGCTCAGTGAATATCCAGTCGGGGACAGGAAGACATCTACATTCAGGTGCCTCAAAGCACCGAAGGTCCAGTTCTCTTCTTATAAAACTGAAGCAAAGGTAAAATGGCTCGTAAAACAATTTAGTACATTTTCCATTTCATTCTAATCTGTTGTCTTACCAGTGTTACTGATGGAAAAAACCTTTTCACTTGCACCTGAAGTAGATTTCAAAGCCACTGTTAATTGGCCAGGTTTTCACACATTAATCTGGAGGTGTAGCACCAATCAACACCCTGCCTCTCTGCCAGATGAACAGAACGAATCATCACAATATCGACATGAAGACTGTACTTTATAGGAGGAACAGTCCTCTGTGATGAAAGATTTCTTTGCCTGAAAGCCTTTTCAACCAGGTGTAGTTTTTTCCGAGGCCAAAAAGCAGCGCTGCTTTCCCCTCACCGCTCATTTTATATTCTGTTTAAAGAGCAACCTTCCAGTAGACAGTGAGTACGGCCGACAGATCAAATCTGTTGTTTTCAAGCCAGAAGCGGAGCGGAGCAAGACAGTCTCCCACACAGCTCCCCAGAGAATGAACGAGGATCACATCAGTTTCTGCTGCAGGTTATCAGCTTTACTTTGACCAGCAGCCTGCGCTTTCAGTCTTGACTGTGGGAGGTCAGCAGTTACTTGAGAGCATCACTAATCATCACTGAAAAAAACAAAAGTAATAAACAAATAGATTCAGTTCATTAGATATGCTTGTATAAAATCAGGTAGATATAAGATTGGACAGAGTGTCAATAAATTATATGAAGGTGGTAGATTTTCTTGTTTTCATATTTACAGGAGCTTCCTTCACTTCATGTATTCATCTTTCATCATCTCCCACTGATCCACCTACGTTAGATTATCCTGTGTAGTTTGCTCCCGTTAGTTGTTGCAGACAGGCTCTAGTAAGAAATCAATTACCAATAAATCACTTAGATGTTCACTATCTGCACCAAGCAAATTAGAGGCGGTGTATGCATGTGGTGGAGTGGTGAAGAGCCTTAACCTTGACAGTAGTAACAATAAGAGAATAAATAGGCAGTGGAGTAAGTGTAAGAGTACTGTGTGAAAGCAAACTCTTTTAATACTTGTGTACAGATCCAAATCAGAAAGTCAGGGTGCAAAGTGTATCAGGAAGGCAACCAACAAAAATATCATATTTACATCACATTTTCTACATTGTTTCCGACTGTTCCTCATTTAATGTTGATCTCATTGTGCTATCTCCTTCTGTTATGGTTTAATGGCATCTCCCTGGAGAAGAAGCTGTTGATATACGTATGTTTATGACATTAGTGAACGGAAACATACATTTATTTGCTTTTCTTTTGATGATTTTCTGGAAATTTTGTAATAATTTGTGCTATATATGACTGGAAACCTGACCTGAAACATAAATGGATAACATTTTCTTCCTTAGCTCAATAAAGTACAAAGGGAAACTGTAATTGAAATGTCAAAGCATGCCTTTTAGGCCTAGACTAACATTCTGAATTAAACCTTTATAAATGTCCTTTACCGCCAGGAGACAGTCATTTGAAAGCCAAGGTGGCCTGTTAGCCCCTTGCTGGCCATGATACCTGGAGTAACAGCTAGATGTCAACACATACTAATGCCTGTTTCTCTCCTCCGCTTCAACTTATTCTCCACTGCCTGCTCTTATAGAGTTCTAATAATATGTATGTACACATCTCCTGGATTTATGAAATAATATATGTTATCATGAACACAGAGCTTTTTACTGCATAAGAAATAAAGTGTGTGTGTGAAGTAAAGTGTGTGTTTCAAGGAAAAACCATAACCAGATATTGTGAATGGGATATGTGACATTTACATAACACCACCACTTAAAGTGAATATTTAAGGACGCTACATGCCGCTGGAATATTAATGTACATTCAAATAAACCTGTGTAGCCTTATAAAAGGGTACAGCGCCCTGGAATATATGACATTGAGTATGGTAAACACATTTACTGCTATAAGCAGTAACGTATATTTTCTGTGACTGAATGAAGAAAAAGGTGACTGAGGGGGCTTTGAACTTGCTAGATTCTCAGTGTTACTTTTTGTAACAAAACATCCAAATGCCACAAGATTTCTGGGCCGTGCAACAGGCCGAAAGGGAAAATAATATAACTAGCATCTTCTTGATGATGAAAGTCGACCACATCAAACATTCTCTGAATTCTGTTTGTTTCAGCTATAGCGTGTGAACCAGAGGTAATCATCAATTAAAAATTAGGAAATATAAAGTCTTCAACTTCAATATTTGGTGATGGATAAACTCCTCAGCACACTGAAGTTTGGCTGAAGAGCATACTGCATTTGCTTTATGTATTCACAGTGCAAACGCCCTCCCCCCCGAGCTTTCAACTTGGCAGTGTCGAGGCAAGGAACTGCTGGACACACTGCTGGCAAGCTGTGGAACAGATGGTTTCCCGCTTGACTGTTGTGGTCTAGCTAAAACCAGGTCACTAAAACTTCTTACACATTTATATGAAAGCTGGAGAGCGTAGCTAATGTTGCTTACTGTGGAACTGTGTTAACCTTACCATGATACACGATACTGCTAGATGTCCCAAAGGGTCCTGCAGCCTCTTTCACCATCTCAAAATAACTTTGAGTATAAACTCAACAAGTCCCAAGCTTAGCATTATTGACTTTGCCATCTTGTTTTTTTGGAGCCAGAAGTAACAATATTTGGATGAGTGTGCAGCTGGCGGATGACGTCCTGCAAGTTAGATTTTGACTCCATTTTCATACAGGAAAAAATGGTGATCCATCTGGTGACAAACATTTTTGTATTCCAGCTAAACAGTAACTAAAATATGTTTCTATAAATATTTAAGAAATAGAAATAGACAATGGAGTAACAGACTGCACTGCTTGGTTTGTCTGTGTTACAATAACTGGGAACATACTTTATTATACATTATACATTATTTTGTATGGAAGAAGACTTGAAAATAGCAATTGAGTCCATAAACCAATGAGGAAACTGTTGTAGTACTGAGGTAATAAATCAAGTAAGAAGTAGGGCCATTTTTACATGAGGCTCAATACAGCCAATGTATCTCCCCCTTTCGCAGTGGCTTCACTTCACAGACCTGGATGCTCTGCCCGCTAATTATATACTGTCAATGATGGCTATGTCGTAACTAGTTAGCTTCACACTAAATTCCCTTCCCGACTCAGTTGCACCTTCTCTACTCACTCTGAAACTGTTGAAAACGCTATCACAGAGCGTGAGCAGTGATATGAGACTCACAAGTCAGTCACAAGTCGCAATTTTCTCCCTGTTCAGTGAGGTGAAAATGTAAATTGAACATTTTAATTTTCCTACTGTGATGCGCCAAAATACAGATTGTATACATTTTATCACCTTATTCAATTAGGATTAAAACTAGAACTTGATAATTGATTGTTCACGTGTTCTACAGACAAGACGCAACATTGGCATTATTTGAAGATGTGTTGTTGTGGACCTGACGATGTCTTATATTCACTCTTCTTTTAGCTCCAGTTTGGTCTTCACCATCTTCTGAGAAACATTTACCCCATTAGTTGCTAAATGTTTCAAAAACAGCTGCTGGCAAGAGGGTGGTAAGAATCAAATAAATGAGCGAGTAAATGCTAAAACACTCCGTAGTTGCAAGATTGCTATCATGACTAGATGTTGAGAGAAAGATGCCTCTGAAGCAATATGCTCCCTACTGCCAGAAATCAATCAGAATTAAGAAAAATAAAGCTCTCCCAATAGTGTCAGCCAGTGAAAGTGATGAATAGGTTTTGTCTGAATGACTATATTCAGCAAGAGAACAACAACTGACCCCTCCACCCCTCCACCCCTGTGCAAACCTGGAATCAAATCCACACCTGTGTTAATTGACTCATCCTCACTGCTGGGTGCTGTTTTCACTGAGAGTGATACATCTGACATCCACCTTCATACAAGAAGAGCTCACAGCAGCAGATTACCCCACACATGGTTGGTTGTTAATCTGTTGGTGTTGATTAGGATAAACACATTCAAATTCTGGTCTCACTCATCAGTGGGGTAATGTTCTTTCAATAATGCTAGTTATTTCTACAGTATATAACTGTAATATCAATTTGTCTAATCGTTGACAGAGAGAACGTGGTCAATCTTTTAACATTGACTGGCACTCCAACAATAGAGAAGAGGAAATATTTTCTTTAGTGTTTTCCGTAACAATTCAGACACCCAGGACCAGACCATTAAAAATAAATCTTTTGTGGCAGTGATTTTAATTAGATTTCCAGTATTTGTGGTGGCAGCTTTGCAGTTTCAAATCTCTGAAATCCATTGTCAACACGAAATATCCAGAACTGCAGCTGCAGGTTGTGCTCTTTCCTCTCTGCACGAGGCTTCACCAAGACATGACCTCGCTTCAGAAAGTTCTCCTTCGATTTAGTCTTGCCAGCTGGTCCACTCATTGTTTTTTTCTCACCACCAGACAACACCGAGGCATGACCTCGCTTCAGAAAGTTCTCCTTCGATTCAGTCTTGCCAGCTGTTCCACTCATTGTTATTTTCCCACCACCAGGAGAACAACACTGTGAGCTCTAACATCAGTAAGGTTGAGCAAAAATGACCAGGAGCTGCAAGAGGTTTTCCATCAGCTGCTGTGGGACAACTTCTTGCTGTCACATGTCAAAATGTCTTCAGTGAAAAAGGTCTAGCTGGAAGCATCACCATATGACCAAAATTTTGACTTTTTTGACAAATCAATTTTGACATGAAATTTAACTTACTAGCTTTTTTCAGAGCTTGCGACCATATTTCATTGTCCACATGACCTAATGTATCTCCATCTGCTGATCATAAGAAGCATTTGAAAGCTCCAGAAAGGGCAACTGTCTTTACACATCAGTGTTTGTTTACAGGTGCTGGGGAATACTTCTACATTGATAGAAAGAGTTGTATATACCTTTTTGTGGCTTCAGAGGAAGTCCGATGAATGTCCTTGAGTAATGTAACTTGAGTCAGCATGAAAATTAAAATAATCTGGGGAGTTGAGCAGACCAGACCCTTTGTGCCTGTGGCTCCTCTCAAGCCCCCGAGGAAGAGTGCCAGGCTTTCACATAGTGGCCAAATCTTCATGTGAAAGAAGCAGCTGTAGTGACAGTGAATACATTTTGTAATCCTAAATCCTAAATTTGATCCGTTAGATTGATCACATTTTAAAACTCTAGAAGATCTAATCCTATCATCCCGATTCAAGTTAGCTAAGGGCCAAACCGGACGTTAGTCAGTCTCTAGTACATTTGCTCCATGGGTGAAATTTATACCCAGAAATCGAACTTTCTTGGCTTCTTGCATCACTGAGCAGCTTCTAACACTAAACACATACTTCAGAGCAGATGCACGCAGTTTCCACGAGATAACGGCAGTTGAAATGATGAGGTGGAAGTAAAATAAAAGATGAGAGATGTAACCTTATAGTAGAACACTGTTTACATTGTTTGCCAGTTTCACTGATTGTGTTGTGTTTGTAGTCTACACAAGATTCTGTAAAATGCATTCCTATAGTTCAGTTTAACTTATGAACACGCTTCAAATTCAGTTTCAGTCTGAGCTCTAGATTAGTCATTTATCATTCTGCTGACATTTGCTAGAAATAGCCACAATGCTACAAGGCAGTCACACATGACGACAGCTGTTGCTGTTGGAAAACTTTTTTGTACCTTTTTTTTTTCTTTGCTGTTCTTCTCATTTACAAGTCTAATGTGAGGTGGAGCAGCAGCGGTATGGATGTGCTCACAGATATCCCTTTATGAATAATTGTATGAGTGGAAATGAAGCTTGTGCAGTCGTTTCCACAATGATTGAGATTTATAAAACAGAATCAGGTGTTCGCATGGCTTTATAAGTCTAACTTAAAGAATACTTGTTGTGTGTTCATGTTTTAGTTGTGAATCCACAGTTTTATGCATGTGGCCCTAGGTTTTGACAAGGAAGAACATGTTGAATAAAAAAAATATCTCTGTTTCTGCTGCATCTATTTTTATCTTTTTACCTTCAACAAAACAAAAAAAACACTGTCCATCAAGAGTCTGCCAATGTCACAGGTGCATAATATAACCAGAGCATACCTGGTTCAATTCTAGTTGGGGACCTTCGTTGCATGTCATACCTCTCTCTCTCTCTCTCTCTCTCTCCCTTTCCTAACTGTCTCTGTACTGTTAGCTGTACAATCAATTATTTACAAGGTCAAAAAATAACCTTTATACTAATTTAACATTTTCACCCATAACTCCTGAATCTGTGAGCCATATAAAATAATTATTTCTGGTTTCTTAATTCAGCCCCCAAATCGTTTTTTATTTGACAGTTTTCCCATAGAAATTGCATAATTGTTGGCTGCTTTGTAAAACCAAAATTAAATGATGGACTTGAAAATGTCAAAAAAGCAGTGGGTGCTACAACAAGGTGATCATTTTGTACAATTTATCCGTGTACAAATACTAAATAAATATTCACCAGCTCCAAAAATGCATGATGATGCATTTATGTTTAACTTGGGGTGTAAAATTCCTAACATCAAATTCATTTAAGAAAGGTAACATACACAGATTTCTTCCTGAGCACTGATCATATTTTTGTGAAGTATATTTAAGTTAGAGATTCACCTGAGACCACAAAGTGAGCTTGTTTTCTGTAGACAGCTTCTGACATGGCGTTAAGTAAAAATTGGAATTCGAAGAAGCACTTCCCCTGCAATCAGAACAACCCGTTAAGACAAAGACATATGGCACTTCAATATGGAAACACTATGACAGACATAAAGCATACAACTAAAGCAAACAACACCTGTGGGGATATAAACATGTATAGTCCACCTTATGGGAAAGATTTTATAGAGCATCAAACAAGAATTTAACTCTATACGTCCATACATAGATTTTTAATGAACTTGCGATCACTGAAGTGTTACAGGACATCCCCAATTTTGACTAAAAAGCCTCTGAAAAGCTTAGTGTCATTTCAGTTTAATTTATTTAATCCTTTAAAACAGCAAATATAACTCATTCTTATGATTAACAGCACAGTGAGGACTTGATTACTTATTTTGTTACCAAGCTCATTCTGCACCTCAGGACTCAGTGCATCCTACTAGCATTCCATTATACACTCACACCTATTAATTTCACCGCACAGCAGCCTCTGAATCTCACTGACATGACATTCACAGATTCATCCGACAGACGCACAAACATGATGAAGAAAACAAAAAAACAGTCTAACTTTGTTTTAATGAACTTACTAAATTGCATCTAAATGGCATCTTCCATTGCATAGCTTTCTCATTTACACACACACACACACTTTAGCTGGATAGAATTACATAAGTCAAACTCAGCATGTGAATGAACTCGTCAATCTTTCTGATTGTGTTTTCACAAGAGGAAAACATTTGGAAAGTGTGACCTCCGGAGAAGCTTTTAAGCAGAACTGTACCACTTAACGTCTTTACAAACTATGCTTTTTTAGGTTTGAAGTGAATGTTTATAACGTCAAATTGTCAGTCCTTTCTCAATAACTTTTATGTTTTCAGGAGCAGCTACTTTAGATCTTAAAGTGGAAAGTCATTATGTAGTAGCAAAGACTCTATAGGACCCGTGAGTGCTAGTACAATACGCATGTCTTGGCAAATGACGGGTTATATCAAGTTACACTTTTTTCTACACTTTCTTTTTTACAGAGACAAATAAGCCTTCTCAAGAGGAAGCGCTCTTATGCAAATGAGTGGCAGATATGTCTCAACCACAAAACAAATTAGTGACACATCTATCACATATTCCTTGGTGAGGCTTGGGAATGAGAGATGTACGCTAAGAGGAGGATATATTGAGATCAGCTGGCGTAGCTCTATAATTTATAGACTTAGAGACTCAAGAGCCAATGCAATCATTCTTATGAGACTGATTCCAGCAATCTATCACTCCCAGAGCGAGCCAGTCCCAAGCAGTTTTTAAAGACTGTTTATGTGATAGATCTTCCAAACAGGGGAACGGCTCGCAGGTTCAATAACCTGCTGGCTGAGTTGTTGAGCATTCAGGGTGCCGAGTTACAGAGATGAGAGCTATCGGTGCTGCGTGCTGGCAGAAAGATTGCAAACAATGTTGGTCTTCTTGCCAGCGATCGGAAAAACCTCAATGGTAAAGTGCATCAGAGTGCGCCGTTGTTTACATAAAATGTGAGATATAGATGAAAGTGAAACATTTGGGAATTCAATATTTTGTTGTGTAGTGATTCTATCTGTGTTAGTCTTTATGACTATTTCTCATCATTTGATATTTTTCTGTCTTTCATCACAGACTCACGCAATGCAGAGCAACAAAAAGCAATCTTGTCAGCATCAGCTGAACTGTTGAATACGTAGTGTATCTGCTGGGATCTGGTTTTCCGGATTGAAAACAAACACTTGTAAAAAATGGAGAAGTTTCACGTTAAACTGTTTAACGACCTCATGGGGGCTTCAGAAGTAGACATGACAGTAACATTTAAAATCTAAGATGTGTTTTGTTCCCAGAGTCAGGACAGATTGCAGCTCAATCTTCCTTAACATTGTCCTCATTACTTCTCCTTAAAATGTGAGTGCAACATAAGAACTTGTCAAAGTTCCTTATCTGAAATAAGGCTCTCTTTGAGCTGGATCAAAGCACGTCAGAGTGTAAACTCCAAATATATCTCAAATGACAAAGAAAATCTCTATTTTCAGAACAGGTCTACCTGACAGACAATCCAGGGCATTTTTCTTTTCCTCCACTTTGCCGGCGTAATGTAGAGTAAATCATATATTATTATTTGGTGATGAGGCTTTCTCATTTATGCTTTTTAAGACCCATCATTACACTCACACTTTATAACCAATAGATATTGTTAAACCAATGAGGATTAGAAAAGAAGAAATGGCATAATTTTCTGATAAGGAACTTGTATTTGAGTGATTTTGTAGTAGTCAATGGACTCTTCAGGAGCCAGACATATAAAAAGAAATTGTGCATGCAGAAAAAAACAAGCATTTCACACACATGTACTATTCATGAAAGAACATGTGGTGAAAATTACATTTACATTTGGTGATTTTGCTGGTGCTTTTATCCAAAGAAGGGGAAAAAGGGTACAGTGCGACAAGAAAATAATAGTGCAGCAATAAATATAAAATTAAGTGACAAAATCCTATACACTGTTTTTTCATGCATGAAAGAAAGTGCTAAAACATTTCTCATTTCAACACTTGCTCACTCCCAACACAAAAATGTCATCTTGATCATTGGCCCTGCACTTTAAATTAGGATACTGTACTGTAGAAACCCCTCTAGTGTCAACTTTGTGCAGCTCAGGGCTCTGTGCAATGTTAGATTTTTAAAATAAAGCTTGCATTTCACATTAGTATGTAACGTATGAAATGTAATTTACATAATAAACAATAATGATAATATGAATTTAGTGTTCATTTGAATTTCAGACAAGACACAAAGACAACCAAAATAGAACATGAATATTTTGAAGTTATTGAACGAAAGAGAATGCTAATTGAATAAAGAAATCTCATTTTGGTTGGGTTGCTATAAAGAAGAAAATTAAAAAGAGGTGCTAAATTTTCATCTCTGCCTTTAAGATAATCATTCAATTTTATAATCCTTTGAAAAAGAACTAAAAATGATAAAGAAAATAATATTTGGAAGAAGTAAAAGTTGTTTCCTTGTGTGACACAACTTCAGTGGCACATCAAGACATTACACCAGAGGGGGCGTCCAGAAATGATGCTCGAGGAGTACCTTCAGTGCAGTAAAAGTAGTAGTCATTATAATTAATGAAAATGTCTCAAGGCTAGTGGAGTAGGTATTTCACATCCATTCATGGCTACCGTTGAAATATACTTTTACCTATTTTCACCAGTCTTTCCAACATGATGGGGACAATTATTTCAGTGCATAGCACATCTACCAAGCACACCTTTCAACACTGTGGATGCCATGAACCTACCTTTTTTTGTTGTGGGGTACTTTACCAAGGATGGAGTGAGCCTCTTGGAGCTGACAACTAACTGTTAGCATTCTGACAGGTTATGTCAGAAAGAGTTGCAAGCGTCATAGCATATGACACTTGTCTATGACTCATAGGCTTGACAGCACATTGATTGATTAACAGACATACAGACAAATCAGAGTTGGATTCAGACACGTGGTGCATTGTTTCTGTATTGAGTTCAGTAATTGAGTTGGACAGAACTACTACAATTAGACAAGATACAACAAAAGAATGCACATAACCCTATATCCCTACATTTATTGTATTTTTTTTTTCTGGGTTAGAGGTTATATCAGGTATATTATCTGGTTTTATGAAAGACACTGTTTTGCCCACTGCTTTAAGACTTTGTGTCATGTATTTTCCTCAAGAACCTTAAAAATGATCTGACAATAAATAGCTAGAATGTGAAGAATGAAGGATACATCCGTACACTCAGGTGCACTCCTAAAATTGGTATTTAAAAAAAAGAAAAAAAAGAGAAAAAGATCCTGAGTCCTTTTCACTTACATAAATCACTGACTGTCAAACTTCCTCTCGAAATCTCTTCTTTGTGAATTCAGTGCAAGTCCACAATGTTACAGCACAGCTTGAGAAATATTGCACCTTCTTTTTACACGACCTTGTACTCCCAGTTTATACATTTTTCCGACAATCCCAGTTTATAGTTGCAATCTGCATGTGGGTGGACCTGACACTTCCAAGGGCCGCTGATGACATGAACCGCAGGCCGCATCCAGCCTTGTTAAACTCAGCTAGACCTCAGGCCCACGAAAAGTCTGCTGCCTCTTCGTAATTGGATTTCTTATCTTGGCTTGTTGCGTAAGGACACAGCTATGATATAAGAGGGGGCATTTAAGAGGATAACAGAGAGCTGTTAAGACCTCAGCGCCAGACGATGGGGGTCAGACACGGAGAGATTAGCGTTTTTTTGTGCAACATAGAGGAGTTTTGGACTACTTAATCCTGACTATGATCCCCACTTGTTTGACTGATTTCCGAGACAGGTTCACTGCGAGCTGAAGGCAAAAGTGCATCACGCCGAGCTGCAGCACATGCCTTGGGGTGTCTGACACTCCAAACCAAGCTTTATACAATACGGATTTCGAATGCAGCAGGCAGCCCAGCCCAAGTGCTTTTTCTCTGAAAGTGAAAAGACAGGCCATGAAAGAGAAAAGTGCTGCACACAGAGATTCAGAAAATGTCTTTTCACACACAACAGCCCTCTAGGCAACCGAATATGAGGCTGAATATTCTCGGGGAATGTAATTCTAGCTCTGTTTATTGTCACTGTAAAACAAAACAAAAAATTGAATTGGCTCAGCAAGTTTGTTTGCGAAGAATATGTTGTTGTTTTTTTTATATTTACTCACATTTTGAGGTCTTAAAATTAAGTTTTCAAAAAGTTTACAGTTATGTACAGGATATCTTATTTTATTTGTCCATATATGTGTCAGTAAATCAATCTGTAGTGAACTAAACAAGACAAAAAACAAATAACAGAAGCTCTTCCACTCCTGATTCTTCTTCTTTGACATTTTAAAACAAATGTAACTATTAACTATTAATATAATCTAACACAATTTGGGACTAAAACAAGACATTTAAGATTGTGTCTTTTTCTGTGTTCAGACAAACTGAAATCATTGAACATCTGTCATTTCTGCTGTTGTTTTCTGTTCCTCAGCTGCTGAAGCCAATCAGCTGTTTTTTTTTTTTTTTTTAAGAACCGTCATTGATTCTCATTGGCTTTAACTCAGAAACCCCCAAATGACCATGCACCCTCGATGACAGTTTGTAGATAATTCATCCTTCTCCGTTCCGACTCTGATTCTGTAAATAGTCTCATGCAGTTACAAAGATTTAACCATAAAGAAACGGTGTGTTTGGACACTTTGTTACAGTCCACGTCTTTAGCCATGTTTCCATAAAAATATTTTAATGTGCATTTTGAAGTATGACATCAGAAAAGTTTGATGGAAACTGCAAAAAATGTACTCAATTTCACACGTGCTTGAGGTGGTGTTTTACTTTTTCAAAGTGAGTTAATGGACTTGAGCACTTTTGCTAACACTTTTTGAGTAAATCAAAAATGGGCAAAGATGTAGATCGTAATGGCACCCACATGTCAATCAAAGCAGCCACTTTTTGATTTTGTGTAAGTTTAAGTCTTAATATTATTTTAAACGTTTTTGTACCAGGCTGTAAACATGATTATTTCTGGGCATTTTAATATGGGTACCTAAGGAGGTGAGGACTTGTTCTGCAACCCAACTCAAGTGACCGTTTGAGGAACTGCAGTTTTTGGCACTTCCACAATGTCTTAATTTCACAGCCACAGAGACTGCCACTTTCACCACGGTTTCATTGGCACTCTTTTAAATATGTCATCTTCTTCTGGTTTTCCGACAGGAGAGTTGGCGCCACTTACTGCTGGGTCTCTCCAACTGAGACCCACTCATCTTTGGATTTCAAAGGTAAGCTGGAAAAAGGTGATGTCACATAATTCTGTGCATTAACCACATAGTCCTGAATCCTGAGGCTGATTAAATTAATTTTGTAGCATTGAAACTGAATTCAAAAATATCTAAAAATGTTTCATTGCTCATTCAGTTGTGCGGGTGTTATGCAAAGACACTTAAAATTTGAAGCCTAGTTTTCAGGGGCTTTAAGGGATTTATTATAACGGGTCCTAGTCACAAGAGTTGGTTCTATCCAATGGCAATATTTCTATTGTGACGACAACATAATACTCAACAAGCTAATTGCTGAGATCGGGGAACGTGGCAACAATGCTAAAAATAATAACAATAACTGATTTGGAATTGATAACATTGTCAGCAACACAATTATTACACAAACTGTAAATTAGTTTTACCTCTAAATCAAATACTTTAGATCACTGGTTCTCAAACTATAGTTTGTGTCCTATTGGTGTTATGTAACCTCCCTCTAGTGGTACATGGGGGAATATTTGAAGCTGCTCCTGTTCAGGAATAAATAACCTTCGTATTAGGAATAAACCTGTGTCCTGTAGCTGAATACAGTCCGTCTATAATGCTGTATTTTAACATCTGCCATGACAGTCGGACTGTACACTGGTCTAGATAATCTTTTCACAATCAGACTCATGTGATTTTGCTGTGTTACCAGATTTCAGCAATAAACTGATAGAAACCAGAATTATCCCTTTAATCCAAAACATAGCTAAATGATTTGCTGCTATCAAAGAGCTCGTGCTCTTTGATAGCAGCAAATTATGCCAAGTCATAAGTTTCCATAGTCAACTTTAGCTCCGCATTATCCATTAACCTGAAGCAATACTAAAATAAAATGGGTTATTAATAATTAATCAGTTTGCTTTGTTGATCTTAAAGAGAGAGAGAGAGAGAGAATGCTGATGTTTAAACATAAAGTACCCAGTCCTATGTTTCCCACAATGCCCTGCATTGGGAAAAAATGTGCAATAGGACAGCTGCAAACTGATTTTGAACACAGCCCAGTGCTTTTTACGAGCATCCTCTTTTGTGGCTTTATTGAATTGGCTCTGGTGAACTTGAGCTCCACAGAGACAGATGACAGATGAAGAGCTGGCTTCAGCACAGGGGTCACAGAGGAGGACCCATGGCTCTGTAAGCAGTCACCTAAGTGATGATGCTGAATGTCTCACAGCTCAGCATCCAGGACTGACAAAACCACATGAAGCTGGCTCAGACACAATGAGAAAATAAACATCCGGGATCCTATTAACCAATTTAGAAATTTTCACCTATCTTTCATCATAAATTGAACTCCACTAATTCTAAACATTCTGCCTTGTATTCCAAAATTGCAGTCTTTGGCATAGTGAGGGAGGGGATCGATAAATTTGCCCCAAGCTAAATTTCTCTGGTGGGACTTCGAGGTTGAAAAGTGATGCAGAACCGGCGGCAAAATCGATACTGTTGTTGAGTCACACACACAAACACACACACACACACATACACACACCTATACGCGCGCACACACACACACATTTCACACTCCTTCAGTCCAGATTTAAGCGCACAATATGAAGACAATGCGGATGGTGCCTTGCGGAGACGTTTTCTCGGTCGTGACTCGAACATAAAAAAGGCTGTGTTTAACTGCATTACCTGTCCTCGTTTTAAAAAAACGCACAGTTCTTGCTGCCTATGATTTGTTAACAACAGGTCGAAAAATAAGGATGATCTCCCGAGATCATGCACGGTAAAGTTAAGCAACTGATGCGCAATCAAAGACAAATTCAGAGCCCAAATGTTTCAGAGTGTTCTCGCCACCGACACAAAATAGTCAGCGCTCTGTCTTAAGAGAGCCTAACATTTCTTGTCAGTCCGTACAGGCAATATAATAATAATAAGGGGCACGACGTGATATGAATGAAATCTCGCCACTGCGCCAGTGTGTTATCTCCTCATCCAACACATTCACGCTGGACGTCAAATAAGCGGAGCTCTTTCATTCAAACACGACGAGTCAGATAACTTTTATACTTTCAAGATAGAAATTAAACAGTTTCACATAGAAGCTGTAACTTCAGCGGGTTATAACGAGGATGCGGACATGCCTATCGCCAAAACATCTCCAAAGTGTTGTGCGTCAATGCGCATACCACCAGACCCGCACTGAAGTTTTGAAGTGTCATCAAGCTGATGCTGATACAGAGTTGAATGAATGAAACACGATGAAGTTCATTATAGCCGAGAATAAAGATAAAGAAAGCCTCACCTTGATTGCCTTCGTAGACTGGCATTTCACTTGATGCGATACGGTGGCGGTTTGGTTCATCTTGGGACGCCGACACAAACAGTCCTCTTTATCCAAGTGAGACTAAAAAAAAACAGCCAAGGAGAGAAGCTAAGCGGACACCCCCTCTGTAACTCTATAGCCTGGTGATGATCGGTGTTTCCTTCTTTGTTCAGTGTGCGGTTGGAGCGCGCAACCGCATCTAACAGGCTACTGTATGTGCCTCGCGCAGCGCAGTGGGGTAGGTATGTGCACAAACGACTGGCGATGATGATTGGTTATTCAGGGGCGACCACAGAAATATCTGAATAGGGTGGCCAGATATTTCTATAGTAAAACCCAAATGGTGTTTGAGGTTACACACCATGGAATATTTAGATAAACTGTACACAGACATGAAATATCAATATGTACGTATATATGTTTTCACAAGATATCCAATGAACATACACAACAGAATTAAATGGCATGTTTTACCTTTTAAAACACACACATACACAATAAAACACCTAATATTGATGAATGAAGCCCATGGATGGACCCAAAGATGGCACCTATTCAGTCCAGTGAGACTTATTATTCAAATGTGTTGTGTCTCAGCTCGCATACTTCCATACTTAGACTTGCTATTTCGAGTACAAACGTGCATTCCCACTATCAGTTATGGTAGAATGTAGTGTACCATGAGTACCAGGATGGTGCACTCCTATTTTGTTGTATGTGGAATGCTGGACATTTCTCACCCTCAGTGGTCACCATTTTGGCTATAAAGCAGTAAAGGAGGGACCACCGGCATTGTGAAATCTGCGGCCAGAGGCAGCTGCTGGAGCTGAAGAGATTGCGATAAATACCATGATATACAAATCTAAGTTGCCCGTATGTTTTATATTTATATTTCAGCAGTCAAATGTTGGCGCTAATGCTCTGCTTGGTTGGAATTCAGTGAAAAAGAAGAAGAAGCAGTATTGAAACTACACTACCCTGCTGAAATGAGCACAGGAAGTGCATCCTATGCACAGTGCACTACATAGAAGTGCTGGTTTCTGGGTCTACTTCCCGGTTCCTGGACAGACTGAATATGCACAGCAGTGTTTCTCCTGTTGTTACTGCACAGACTTTTACATTGTGATGATGTGACACATTTTTTAATATGGCTTATCTTGGCTCAAGAAAAGTTTTCTGAATATAAAACTTCCGTGGATCTAAAATTCATAATAGAACGGGTCATAATTGACCTTGTTTCCAGTTTTAGGTGTCTCTTTTATAATGGTGGTCTGAGGATAAAATGTTTTTTTAGGCCTCAAGGGAATTAATTAAAACTGCTTTAAGTCAGTTTTATTCATACAGCTCAAAAACACGAATCTGCCTCACATGGCTTTAATTTCCCATTAATCACAGTGCACACAGCAGCTTAATTATATTAGCCCACAGCTATATAAACCAGCCAGTTCTCCTATGCTGGAATACTACAGTACATGGCCACATTCGCTGTGTTAATTAATTAGCAGTAATTTGATTAAAGACCAATTTAGTCAGCTACAGTATATACACCATGTAAGTATAATATCAACTGACATAATAAAGATAAGAAAAATAGATTTGACACAGGTCCCCTGAACAACACAGGGCCTCAGAATTATTAAGAAATGCTTTAGAACCCACCCTGATTGTTAAAAGCTAAATGGTGGACACTGAACTTACGACCTTCATGGCTCATGGGGGTCTTTGGACCATGATCCATCTAACACAGTATATATATATACAGCACATACAGTATAGATGGGTGTCTTCCTGTGCAAATGGATGCTCTGCATTACGAGCGTACATTGTATCTGTGAGATCATAACTGGTGTTGAGTGCTTCTTCCACGTTTGAATCTTTCACACCTGAACCTTCTATTCTTTGATCTATAATTACTGTAAATTGCGACTCACATCTACAACAGCAGTCCAGTTGGAAACCATGCACATTTGTGAAATCGCAGTGATTATACACATGCTTGAGAAAGGACAGTCACTTCAAACATCGTGTTCACGAAAATCCTGTTTGGAATTCAGCTTCCCACATTTCTTTATGTTGCACTGCAAGATAATGAAAACAAATGAATATTATCTTGATCAATGTTCTCGTTTCATATTGATGAACTTCATAATTTGGTTTGCTGGCAGACTGGACAGATTAGACCTGTCACACCTGATGCACTGCGGCAACAATTATGCAGTTTATGATGGAGAGTCAGATTAAAAATGACTGTGGATGTAGTCAGCTGATTTGTAGCGCAAACCAATAATGTACATCCTATTTCACTCTTCTTGTCAGTATATGACATTTGCATCATGTCAAAACGATGCCAGCTTTTTCAGTTTTTTAACATTTCTACCTACATCTACTAATAGACCCCAAAGACTGATTGATTGACACATTTAAACCATGATTGCTGTACTCATGACTAGAACTCCAATGCCCAGCAGTAAGTGACTCGTGATGATATGTCAGAACTGTAATGTCGTCTTTACGTCTGTGAAATGAGAAATGTAATGAATGTCTTATACCCCGCTCATAAAAACCATTAGTACCTCAGGAACAGTCAGATACAAGCTTACCCAATTCCAGCACACCTAATTCACTGTTCTAGACACTGTGTGCATCAATAATGGATTTAAACATTGAAAGATACCCCAATCGTGGATGGTATGGGGACATACAGGGACACATTCTTATTACACTGTTGAGGGAAACTCTCTACGGGGGAAAGGCGCTTATATGAGGTGATTCCACAGGCAGAGGAGAAATATGTTTCTTCATGACACAGTGAGTAAATGTGTCTGCAGTGGCCTTCAGAAGCTGATAAATTACACTTGCGCAGCCCTCTGGTGTCATGGTATTTCAGCTTTGCTTCTTGTCTGAGAAGGAAAAAAAAGACTGTCTTTCATCCTCATTGTTTTCCTTTTGTCGCATTTCTGTTGTCTGCATGTCTCCATGGGTCCTGTTTTTCAGATAGTTCTGGCTGAGTATGCTGACACATTCATGGACCCTCTGTATCAAAGGACTGGGGGTTAATTGAACAATTGTAGCACATCTGTTTCACGTCATACACTGTTATCTGGGGGGGTGGCGGGGTCATTAGAGGGATGTTTTACACCAAACCTGCCCCTTGCAACTTGACTAGCTTTTTGCCTTACACGTGTCTGAGGCTGCATATCAGTGCCACACAAGATAATGCCATTCATTTGTATTCATTTTTTGTATGCTGTCCTGTCATTCTGCAGTGCAATTATGCCCAGCGTAGCAGCATATTCAAGTATTTTTAAGCCTTTAAGCTGTGATGTAAACCACGCAGTTGATGCTAATACAGGCTACACTTGACTAATTAAGATTCTATGCAGATTACATGCAGATAAAATAACTTAACATGTGCAGGCAGGTTGTAGGTGGTTGCTTTTACATGTTTTTTTTGGTAATTACTTCCCATGTGAAGATGTGTATTGGCAGATGAATTAATAGGCTGTGCTGTGAGCTCAGCGTAAATGTGTAGGGCTTGATTTCATGCAAGGGGGCGTGTATACTGTGACTGAATCACCAGCTTCAGGTTCACTTTAATCTGCCATGCCTGAATAAGTAATGAAAGTGTGGTATGGATGAGTGTATGGCTGCATACGAGAGTGGGTGTGTTTGTCTTGTACTTAATTGTGCAAGCGTCTGACTTCTTGCCTATATTTGTATCTGCATATGAACACCTTTAAAAAAACATTGTCATAGGGAAAACCAATTACTTTGGTGATTTCACTTTCAGTCATACATAGGATACATTTTTCAGCGCTTGACAAAGCCATGTCAGAACACATCGGAAAACTTGAACAATGCACTGCAGTAGAGTTTTTTTTCTTAGTTCCTGTAAACTCACCATTTGTAAAATGTAAAAAGGTTGGAAAAAGTGCTATTCAGCAATGAGATATTAACACATGCATAATTGTATTTTTGTGCATTTGTGCACATCTCAACAATAAAAAGGTCTCCTCAGAGTTGATAGTGCATCAAATTAAACATACTGCATATTGATAGATTTTTATCACTCTTCAGTAACTAATATTTCCTACTTCAGAGGGCCGTAAGTGGAGTGCTACAGGTGATGCGCATGACTGAGCATGCATGCATCGCGTAAAAAGGTCCTTTCAATAACTTCCAGGTTTTGTTCCGTCACTACAAAGCACCATTGTGTGCATAGTGCTCGGTGCACTGCGAGTGGTGGATGGGGATAATAGATCTGTACCTGCAGGCAAGACTAGATTCAACCAACTAAATGAATGATTGCCTGAATTCCCTTCATGCTGACAGAGTTGCACATTAAAGCAATTCCTGAGAGCTTCTCGATAAATAAAGAAGAAACACGCAAAAGCTTTGGATAATGGACACGTATAACCTTTTAGAAAGCAAGATCTCATACATCTGTGTCCATTTATGTAAGATGCAAAAACTCTTAGTCTTCCAGCTCCTTTAATCTACTAATATCTGAAAGCCAAACAGGTCTAGCTACTGATTCCACTTTGAATGCACATAGTGGTGGCTACAAACAGTCAAAACAAAAACCTGACACAAAAATGTTCACCTTCTATCCCAATATGAATTAAATTCATTCATCTCAAACCAAAACACGTCTGAGAACATTTCATTCAAGTTCAAACAGTGAAGGATATCACAGCAGTTTACCAAAGCGTTTTCTTAGATCCGTTACAAAGACAAAGAATAACTCAAAACATTCAATTTCTGAAAAATAATGCAAACAAGAAATTTAATTTCCCTCCTCCTGAAAACTGACCCATTGCTTATCCCTTTGGAACTTGCTTTTATTCTGTTCTTTTCATCATTTGTGTTTTAACCTTGAAAAAAACATGATTGTCTGTTTGCATGACTATGAACACATTCAATCTGAACCAAAGAAAGAAAGAAAAAACATGTAATCTTAAACTGAATACTAATCAGCCTAAGCGAAGTATTTCTTCTTCTTTTTTTAACATCGGAAACTTTGAGTTGGTCTTTACAAGGATACATGTTCACAGTGTTTTGTCGCGACATGCAGTGCAGACATGGGCCATTTGATATGTAAATAAAAATGCTAAAATGTTCAAATTTCAGTGAGTGAGGTCATACATATGCATTGTGATCAGCATTTAAGTTCAATAAGCGTACATAATGAGTCTTATAAATAAACCAAAATGCTGTTTCTGGTGTTAAATCATTATGCATGACCAAAACTGTGGGATCAGGGATAAGAAGGGTTCACTTTGTGTGAAAATCTGTTTATGAACACAGTGGATAATCATTGTGATTAATCATTAGCTTTAATGGGAAATTGGACTTTTTCAAACAAGCTCAGAGGATTTGATTGAACAGTCTAATTGTCTTTTAGAGGAATGAATTAACTTGCACATTCATTGGAGACTGGATCACACACACAACATGGGGGATTTGGTAAGTGCCAGTAGAATGACACTGGTTACGAGGCCTTGGAGAAACATTCTCTTTGAAGCTGCACTCTTGCGGAGGAAGGGACCAAATCAATTCTGTTCAATTTGCTTTGAAGGGGAAATAGCCTCCTCATCTCGCAGAGTCCATCACAGCTCAGTAGGACACAAAGACTTGTCCCTATTTACTCTTTGTTATGAAACCAAAAGCCAGCAATTTGCATTTTTTAAGCAAGCTTAACAATGTCTGATTACCTGGCTTTTTGTGTGTGTGTGCCGAGAGAAAATGCACAAAAAACATCCACAAAAACCCTTTCATCCAACGTCACATTGTGATTACTGGCATTGACAATATCCCCTCACCATGTCAGGACTCTGTATTTCCTGTATATATGTCATAGTACATAATAATGGTACATTTCCAAGGTTTAATTTCACTTCTCCTCAGTCTTGGAGCTTCTGTGACCTTTTCTTTCCTGTTTTGCAGGAAAGGAAAGTTACCTGCATGAAATGCATTCCTGGGAAGCTGGATTACCTGTCCAATTCTTCATGGCCACTGGCAGGAGTGTGTGATGCCAATTGTGATCCTGTGGACATGTGTCGATACCAACACATGTGCTTTACACTGGATTTATGATTTATGATTCTATGATTTATGAGAGCTGGCAGCCCCCCCCTTCATATAGGGAAGACGACGAAAGTGGGAATATATTTTCAATTTTAGCATCTGTTTAAGATAGAGTGCAGATGGTGAGGGAAATATTAGGTAGCAAAACATAAATAACATGCAAGTGAAGAACCGAAGATCACGTTCTGCAGGTGGCCTCCTTACATTAATTAGCCTTAGTCAGATAGACTGAATTAACAGACAAAATGAATAATAAAATGTAGAAGAAAAACATCATCAAGCAACGAATGCTTACCAGAAGGCCATGAAGTGAGCTAATTTGGAGCCCCAATGTGTTCAGAATTAAATAAATAATGAAATAATCACATATTTACATATCACACATATATATTTCACAGAATACATTGTGCAAAAGTTTTAAATTAAATAACTGGTGAAATCATAAATTATTGAAAGGAGTTTTCCACACATATTCCCAGTGTATCAAAACATGGACAATAAAGTCTTGAAAAATATACATCATTATAGTAATATCTGTTATACATATATATTTGTTTTCTGCAGGTTTCCACATTGTAGATATTGTAATTTATTGTACTGACTTGCCACATAAATTCAAAGATCTTTCCTCAGTTAAGTTGCCAAAGACACTAACTACTACCAAAATACTGTTTGTTTTAACAATGTAGGTTGGTCAAAATTTCATCACATAATCCCCTTCAGTAAACAGCAGGACATTTTTTATGATTGTCAATTTCTTTCTGCTTTTGAGATACAGCTGTTTGTTGACTGAGCTGGAAAAAATGGTTAATTTGAGTGACGATTCTCAATGAACTTCAGCAACATTCGAGAATTTTACTGGGGTCTAGAGGGTTATAAAAACATTAGAATATGAAATAAAACTTCTGCTAAAATGTAAATGAATGATGAAGTTAGATCTTATTATGATGAGCTGAGTCTTTTTCATGTACATTTATATTTTACACAACCTCTTCCATATTGTATCTTTTTTTTTAATATTGAACGCTTCCATGAGCTAAGGTCCTGCTGTGTGCTAATGCACCAGACTCCATAGGATAGGCATTATTAATTAGTCACAGTGTTCTGTGTGAATTTTAGTCACAGCAATGGGTTTCAAGATTAATAGGGTTCATGCAGTAAACTAAATTACTATCACCATCATGCTATATTACCATCATTCCTCATACCTGATGGCTTTCTTTACTACAGGTGACGACTCCATAATAAACTAATGACAGATATGGACTTCAAAAGCTAGAAAAGAACGTGGTCTGTCTCCCAACATAACACTCATGAGCCAACATAACACAGCCCTATATCACATTAGTAATTCACCAACCCTTCAGCTCTGATGGATCATTTCATTTAAATCTCAGGCATTTAGCCTGAAAATCCAACACAACTTCCACACAGTAGAAAGGACCAGTACAAGAACCAGAGGCACAACACTGAGATGTAGATGTGACTCACACATATCGCTTTTATTATGCTTTATTGTGCAAAAATGTAACAGCAAAATACAAATGCATAATTTGTCTCCCACATCACTGTTTGCAATGAAGCATTGTATTCTCATAATGAAGGGTTTTGGAAAATAACACTTTGATGAAAGCTGGTTTACTGACTAACCTTTAAGTGCCATTATAAGAAATAAAATGTTAAACTGAGGCCATTACAGAGCAAACCCCTCCCCATCCTATCCAACTGCAAATAGGCACAATAGGCCTGTCAAGCTTTTGATTTCTCTGCATGCGGAAGTGTCCATGGGGCTGTAGTATATGATATCCGGTATTAGAAGAGTTCACAATGGCAGAAGTGTAAGGAATGGATTAAACAGTGTTTTTGCCTGCCCTAACGTAGCACCGTAACATGTTTCTGCTATCACCATTACTTTAACCCCGAAACCCCACTGGGCACATCTCTGTCAAGTGGTGGCCGAAACGCTGTTTCGGTCTTCAAACCCCACCAGGAGTGTTTCAGAAGTACAGCGTTTAGACTTTGTTTACTTGTTCAGATTTGGACATTTCGCTTGGTTTTTGTGCTTCTCAATATGCCTCTACATGTGTAAATATGCTACCTAGTTAATTTATTTTGCTTTTGGCTGTTTTTCCAACCGGCGTTTGCACAGCATTCTGGATTCTCTATGCTGTTACTGTGTTTGGCTTCTGGCCAGTTCAAGCTGCTCTGTGTAAATTGACGTGGGCTGTCAAAAATAGAACAGGCGTGTATTCACTGCGGCGCCCTGAGCGGACCGCGGCAGGGCCAGTGGAGTTTGAAACATTGACTAGAATGGCCGCATATTGCTACGGAGACCGCTGCACACATGCAACACAACACGTAATCTCATACATTGGTGTCCATTCAAGTAAGATGCAAAAACTACTAGTCTTCCAGCTCCGCATAACTAATAATTTGTCAAATTAAACAGTTTATTATGGTACCATGATGACAAAGTTTCCTTTCTTGTACATCCAAAAATGCAGCCTCTATAACAGCATTAGGTGACACAAAAAGCTTAAAAAGCTGCAAAAAGACACATAAAATCTGATATGCAGTATGTACAGCATCCCATGGCATCACGTTGGCCAGGAAACTATTATAAAAGGCAGCAGGATACACAGTTTTCACTTGTAGAGCTATGTTAACCAAATTCGCTGTCTACACCTTGTACAATCTTCCAGCATCAGTCAGCAAAATTACCAGTCTAGTCCTAGAAATGACAATAAGCTTTTATTTACTTTTTGTCTCAAATCAATAACAGAAGAATTTCAAGTTGTAAATTTTGCCACCGATGTCACTAAGACCTGAAAAATGTGCCCTGTGAGAATGGTAAGACTGAAGTAGCAACAGTAACAAGACCCAGACACAACCTTTAATACCTCTCTTGGATCCTTAGCTTACCATGGCAATGATTGTTGGCAACCATCACAAGGAGCCATTTTTGTCAGATTCACCCATTAAGCTCATCCAGCAGGCCATCAACACCGTAACTCAAACAACACACTAGACAAGTATGCAGAGATCCACTTTCTAAAGCTCTGTTGCGCCTTTACTGATCTGCTGTCCTAATTACAATAATACCCCACTGTCATTTCACAAAGCCATAATTTGCTGCAAAGGTCTGACAGGCCAATGGTATCATGCTTATTTTCTCTCAAATATAAGATATTTGCACACGATGATGGAATCTCCGCACTGTAGAGTCTATGAGGGCGATGGGGAGGATGAGCAATCAGATTTAGTAATTAGACCAACAGCCAAAAGGACTCTCTTGATATTAACACAATCAGAGAAACGTCATTAGACACAATTAGTATGAGTGGATATGAAACGATGAAAAGTAGTGAAGTTATTTTGATTAGAAGCACAACTGCTATAAGTCAGGCATGCTACACGGATAAAAAAAAAAATAATAATAATTTTAAGCTTGCACTGTATCCTTTACTTCATGAAATGCGATGCACACAGATATATAAGTATACCAAACAATATGTGCTCAGTATGAAAATAAGAAACATACTGCGGTGCAAAACAGCAACAGCTACAACGTGACTGACAGATGGAGGCTTACCAATAAAAGCTTAATGAAAAATAACTCATTCATTGTATATGTATCGCTCTCCCAGCTGTTAAACTGGTGTAGAAATGTTTGAGGAGAGGCAGGTATAATTACTGGAAGATTCAAGACAGTCGTGGAGCACAGCTGCAGACTTGATCTCCAAGTATTAAAGACGAGAGAATAAAATCCCTTAAAATATACAGCAGAAGATGAAAGCGTAATACCTGGTGAGAGAAAAGCAAAAAGCTATGTTTATTGGAGGCTTGTGATTATTGTGTTTGTATTTGATGCTAATCCTCTCAACAGTCCCTCACTTTAGGACTGCAGCATTAGCATATGGCTGTAAGTATGCCTCGAGTGGAAGATTTGATATTCAAATCCGACCGGTAAAACTTAATTTCCGAGTTCAATCAAAAACTTTGTCACATACTAACTAATAAAAAAGGAATGCTCATATAATCTGGCATTTGGAAGCATTTCACATTCAGCAGAATATGTAACTAGAAAGACTAGACAGTATTACTGTATGCACAAATACTTTGGATTATAAATTGGATAACTTGGATAAGTTTCTGATTGCTTTTGAGGTTCAAAGATTTGATTGCGTCTACCTACCACTCTGAGCCAAATCAAGCAGGTGCATGCTGGTTTTGCCTAAAATATTCACGGTGGATCCTCCTGTTAAGCCCTCTCATAGTTTTGACTGTCAAGCTCGTTCAGCTCAAAGGTTTTTGAAAACTGTTTGCGGAGCACAGTGGGACTAGAGAGGCTGAGTGGACTGCTTATACACTGAGAATGAATAAACAGAGAAGTTGAACCTAGAGCAGATTGTGAAGGACTTCAGTCAGGGTGCAACAACAAAGAAATTGATTAATTGACATCAACCAGTTAATTAACATAACCTTAGCAAGCCAGCTGTCCATCATGGTGGATGGTTGTAAAAAAATGTGTCTTTCCCCACATAAAACCATCTCTTATGACATAGCACATTCATGACCAGATACCACAGACTGGTCACACTGAGCTCTCTGATTCAGGATGACTTGGTGGATAATTCAAATATGTGTTATTTTCAGACAAACTAATTGGACAAGTTCCTCTGAAGTTGAATAGAGCTATTATCTTTTAGTCAAAATCAGATTATTATATATATATATATTTTAAGTCAGTAACCACTGACTTCTTACAAAGTCCAACAGATTCACAGACACTCTCAATGAGAAAAAAAAACTTCAAAAAAGGATCATGCATTTTTTATGAAGTACTCCTTTAAAGATCAATTTCTGCTTCAGAGACATCAAAGATTTGATCAAAGGCACTGAATAATTAAATACCTTTCATAGAGACCATCAAGATTAATCTAATCTGACTGCTCTCAAAAATAATATTTACAAAATGACTAAAAGCACCCAAGTGCATTTAAGCTGATCTGTAAGATACTGACTGTTTACTTTGCTTTACTTCGCAAGATAGGAATCTATATGAAGTTAGGTCAAAAGGTTTTGTTTGCGTCTACTACTACAAATTTAAGTTATATTTCAATTGTAACATGAAGAGTCTTTGCACATTTTACAAAGCAGAAGAAAACATCTATTGATCCTGCACACAAATACTCATGTATATGCTCACATACAGCCATGTAAACACTTACCTGTTAATCATTCAAACATTGTATATTTTTAGACCTGGTTACTACACTTTAAGAAATGGCTGTAAAAAAGTAAAAGATGTTTTGAATGCAAATCCCAACAGCTCGGTGTGACATGCTCGAGGTCATTAATGAATGTGCTGCAATTATAAGAGATGCTTATATGTGGGGAAGCATGAATATCAGTGACTCTGGAAAGAGTTGCTTCAACTCAGGGAGAGTTAATTTATTCAGTAATGGCAGTCTGCAGATTTTGACTTTTGACTTGAAGCAACAGTTAAGAAATCCTCACTGTGATAACTAAAGGTTTTCAAAATCTTTTCAAAAAAACATTCACAGACATTATCTAAAATGGAGTCCATGTTATCCATGACTCAGTGGTGTTAGATATGTTTGATTTTTAGAAAAAAAACAAAATTGAGCGTGTTTTCTATAACCAGGCGAGGCACTGCAGATGGTATCAGATGTTCTTTTTGTTCTTATAGATAAGCGAAGCTGCAAACATTTTTATGGCTGAACATCAGTTGTATCCACTGTGCACCCACAATTTGAATTACAGACAATGTACTACCAGCCCTATGATATAAAACACATAGAAGAAGAATAGTTGAATAGTAATTGTCATTATACACAGTTCATAAATCATAAATTGATTGATTGAAATTGTCCTTTAAACAGCTTCTTATTTAAATCTTTGTTGCTGCACTGAAGGCAAGTTTATGACATTTTCCTGTCATTATTCTAAAAAAGAAAAATGTAAATATTTTAAAAAATATATGTTATTGCAAATATCAAATATCCTTTAATAGCTGAATCATACTGCAACCCCTCCTGTGTTTAAGTTTTGGAGTAACAACCTCTGCACAAACTCGCACAAATCATAGAGAACTGCAGTGTTTATTCCTTCAGGGATTCCTTCTGAGCCAAGTCTAATCTATGTAAGAGGATGGATGAGGTTATAGATTATTAATCTAAAGACGGATAGGGATGACGACCTGTTCGAGCCGCTGGGTTTTGGCTCTGCCACTGTGAATGCTGGGAAATTGATCTGCAGGTCAATGCTTGGTTCACCCTGGTCTATCATGGAAGGGACATCCCGCTGTGCCTCCGGGGAGCGCTTATTCATGTCCCAGTGAGCGGGCGAATAACCGTCATGTAACCATTCATTTGTTGAACTGCTTGCCTGCTTAAAGCGGGTGGAGCAGCTACTGCCTGCAGAACGTTAAACTTCTAATTGTCACAAAATGAAAGATGGGGCATCAGGCGCTGATCTTTTTTTCATCTTGTTAGTCAGCATCCCACAGTAAGCAACTTTATTGCCTCTTCAACTCATTCGGTCTGCCGTGTCACAGAGCCACTTGAAATGGATTTTTCATGAGCAATCCTCGCTTTCATTCGAAGCAGTTTTCTCATTGAGGCAGCTTTATTGTCTGTAGTAAAGGAAGCAAGAGCACACTTTCTTTTTCAGGCAACCCCAGGTTGTTTGAAGGAAGAGTGGACTACAATGAGCTGGGACTTCACACGTGGGTGGATGCATATGTTTGTTTGTGGCAAGGGCGTTATTTTCAGTTGAGAAAATATTTTTTGTTGTAGGTGGAAAGAACATGTCTTCTTCATCCTTAAAAGACAGTTCACACAGCACACACGTATTGATTTAACCCCCCCCCAAATTTGAAATTGTTCCTATAAGGTTTCAGCTGGTATAGTTTTGAGGTACTTGTATTTAACACAAGTTAAGGCAACTTAAACTGTGTCCTTGTGCAGCCCAACAGCCACTCTGGTAGCTCCTGCCCACATTTCCCCAGTAGCTGGCCCAACAGAAACGCAACATGGAGACTGTATTTGGTCAGCCTGGACTTCCTTTTGTTTTCTGATTACTAAGTTTCTATTGTTGTGAGTTAGTTAGTTAGTCCTATTAACCTATTGTGTTGGCTGGATTTGTAGTCAACATAAAACAAGTTCAGTGTTTCCAAGCAACAATACAGCAGTGTGTACAGTACATGCGTCAAACATTTCTATCTTAGCACAGCACAATGGATGGATGGATGCAAAGGCTATATAAATATAGATTAGTGGTTCACATCACTTCCATGACTGCTTCCACGGTTGGTAAGAAATGTGAATCTGAGCGACCAAGCAGCAGCAGGGCAGAACATTATGGGTTTATTAAAGGTGCATAAAAGACAAAGCAACATTAACTAAATTGGCCCCTAAAGGAAGTCAACAAAGCAGAAGTGAATTCACACACCAAACTTAATGGCACCAGAACTGAGTGACTTAAATGATAATTGATGACTGAAATAACAAAATTGACCTGACTAATGAGCAGAACAAACAGTATACTGGTAGACTAGATACAGAGAGAACAGTTGTTTCTAACTCAATATTGACTAAAGCATGAACTGCTTCACAAAATGTGATAATATGTTGCTTATCTGTATTATATCATCTTAAATTCAGTGTTTTAGGGGTTTAAAATGTTGATCAGACAAAACAAGGAAAGCCCAAAAACTGGTATAATCTATAATGTAACAAAAACGTTTTAGAGAAGTCAAAAATATACAAAATACATATCTGAATGATGCTGTTAGTTTAATAATAGAGAAGCTTTGATCAAATGGTAAAAATATTTTTCATTTCCCTTTTAATTATTATTATTTTTTCCCTTAAACACAGTTAAACAAATTAAACTCCTGGTCAAATTAAACCCTTGGATATGTTCGTAACTCATTCACTCTTCATTTATTTGGTCTTGACTTTTAATCAACATTTAATTTTGTCTGTACTGTAGATGTAAAAGGCTTACAAAAGGAAAGGATATGGATTCTTATTTTTATGTGATCATAATGAAAACATAGTTAAGAACTTCATATTCTATTTCTTCCAGATTCTCTGAATACCTTTAAACTTTTAAAAATGATAAAGATAACTTGAAATTGTTGACAGCATAAAATGAATTATGTATGCTAATAAACTTAAATGCAAAATCAAACTGTGCTGTTTTTAAAATGAACTTAAACCTAAATTAGTCAGAAGATAAATTTGAGGTTAATGTGAGGGTGAGCAGAAATGACATGACATTACTAAGTTTAAACTGTAGACAAAAAGAAAGTACAGGTCAGGTTCATTCCCTGCTTGGTTCTGTGTCATCGCACGTGTGTTAACAACAGCCTGAAAAGCTGTCCTGTGATCACCTGTGGCACTCGTACCTATAGCCTCCTGATCACGTTTCCCTCCTCTCTGTGGTTTTAATGCATTTTTTATTAATATTCAACGAAAAGGGGCCTCCCATCAGCCACTTTATGTGGAGACCACTACATTATTAATCAAGGTACAGTCGCACCGAACCATCAATGTAAGCTCCAGCAGGGATTAAAAAGTGGCTGCATGCAGAGCAGTCATGAAGAGAGTGTCCAATGGGTAGCAATGGATACATTTCTATCCTTTAGTGTTAAAAAAATAATTTAAAAAAAATCAGTGACTACTGATACTAAACTAAACGATGTGAACTGAATATTAAATCAATCGAGACTTGCATGATGTTATATGATGTTACAATAAACATGGCAATATGAGAGGTGGTAATTCTGATTTTGTTTATTCCCCGCAGAAAAAACAACAACACGTTGATAAGCATATAAAAATCATGTATGAAGATGATGTGGGAAATTGGCCATTATTATTGTCAGTGCTTATGTGCCCACTGACCACTGACCAATGTGACGTCTACCCCTACCATTCACTTGATATTTGCAGATCATCTTGCAGATACATAGAGAACTGGGGATGCACAACCAATGCTCCTAAAGGATGCAGGATACATGAGGCAGCCATAATGTGCACAACAATGTGTCAAGCAAGCAGCTCTCTGGCCACCCTGGTCTCATAAAATATATAAATAACCTTATCGTCTTGGCATGAAATGTTCACTGGAAGAAGAACCATCAGTTTTATAATATAAATATTAATACTAGCATGTAATTCTACTAATATTATTTAAAAGTAGGTGTAGAGGGATTTTTCCACTTCCATTTTTTAAATATTGATGGTATACTACTGATTCATTAAGCAATAATGAATAATTTATTACCCATTAATGGTGAACCACTACTTACAACTTCCTTACTTTTCATAATGTATACCTTTGTTGAAAGTAGTACCCTGTATTTTGACTTCATCCTCACATGAAGCATCAGTCGTTTCAGCAATTGCCCCAAAATGTTTCATAAATGATCAACCAGGTAACCAGGCAGACGAGGAATATGACCCAAATGCAGACTACAGAGGCAGATTTGGTGCAGAAGAATATTTATTTTCAAATTACAAAAGCCAATGAACAAAAGGATTACAGAGATGATGATGCAGGCAAAGACTATTATTCGCCAGAGGAATAGTCCAAGGTAGGCAAACAAAGTAAACTTTCTTTTTTTCTATGAGACAAACATGGACAAATCTCTAGATGCATAATAATGTTACAGATATCAGTTAATATTTTTGGGAGGAAAGAAGGTTTTTCAAAAGGTTTGCATCGCTGTGTCCCCTGGGAGAATATCCATCTTGTTTTGGCCATTTTGTTTCAGAATTTCATTTGAGCTAGTAGTCTTTTGCTCAACTTTGATGTGTTATTCCTATTGAACTGCAATGGTGAAGAGTAAAAATACTTTCACAGGTGTCTTTCTATCCGTTGACAGGTCCAAATCCCTTGGAACACCTCAGAGTTATAGAGTTCATACCTCTAAAAAGGTTTTAGTCAAAGCTGCAGAGCAATTCTAACTACATTTATAACAGGTGTAATATCTGAAATCTCATTGATGAGGGTTATTACGGATGGATTTTGTTCTCAGTGCATGTGTCAGACATTAAGATATCCACTAATTTATGGTTTCATATTTAAAGCTAGAAATATTCTCTTGTACCACTCCATGGACATGCTTTGGGTGTCATTTTCTTGAGGAAAAAAAAAAAAGCCTTATCAGCCCAATAAAAACAATTTATCATTCAGCTGACACTCCCCTGCAGTCCAGTGACAGAGAATCCTATTTCACATGTGCTCAATGGCAGGGGTGCCCCCTCGCTTCTACAGATCTTTCATTATTTATTCAAGGTAGCCCATCATGAGCCGTGGATGCAGTGGCGGGGCTATCTCTCACTGAGGCAGGCTGATAAATAGACCTTATCCAAAGCTCCATCAGACACCAGGTGAGCTCCCACCCTCGCCCATCCTGCTGCACTTTTCCATGAGAGACCCCCTGAGTGCGTGCCATTTATCTTTTCTGTCTCTGCATTAGGATCAAATGGCAGCTCAAATGAATAGCCCAGTCCACAATGTCTGCATATATCTCCCTATAATGATGCTAGTAGTAGTTAATGTGTAATTTATTACACCAGTTGTAGTTGTCTCACTCCCAACTCAAGTCAAATACTCCTACTTGGTCAGTCCCTCTATGATGCTGTAGGTACGCCTATAGTCGTATTTCGGATTCAACAGTCAAGTCAGCAAGAATAAAGATGCAACAGACTATGAAAATAAAGCGTGTGTAGTTACTGTTATGAAACAGTTGCACTTTAATTAGATTTAGGCACAACAACTCTGTCTTTAAAACCCTTGGACACAAACTTGTCACTATTTTGCAGTGTAGTGCGAGCCAGACACAAACATAGTAGCTGGGTAGATGAAATAAACCAAGCCAGAAAACAACAGGTAGAGTATCATTGCTTCCTTCATTATGTCCACTGGGATAGCGCTCAGTTTCAGTGACATTCTTGCATTCTATTTTGAAACTTGGAGCCACTGATCAAGCATCAGTATTTGACAAGTTGGAAATGAGAACGGATTGGTAAAAACTAACTGCATTGCAACCTACTGGTACTTAAGATGCGGGTTGAGGTTTCCTGATGCAGAAAAACAAACAAAACATTTCTTTTTCTCTGTTTTTGCAGCATGTTTCTGTCTTTGATTGTCATCATTTTTTGTTTCAAATGCAGTGCATGTCCTTGCTTGAGTTTTGTCTATTTGCTCATGTTTTCTTGTGTTGCAGAGTGTTGAGCTTTCAGGGTAAGAATGGGTTTCAGGAGCTTTGCTATGATCTAAGTTTCCAATTTTAAGTCACCATTCCCTGAATGACTGTACTGACACCCTGTTCTCCACCTGAGTAGCTTTGACACATCGTCACACTCCTGTGCTGTGTGACACAGACCAGTGAAACTGATGTCTGACTGAAAATACTTCAGTGTTCCTTGATTTTGATTTTGTCCAGAATGGGCAGCCCTAAATTGAATTTTGGATGAGAAAAGCTTACAGTAACCTGTAAGACCCAGATGGATCCATGTCTTATTTCATCACTTTCCTTCTCAGTGTATTGATTTTTTTCATTATACTATCGTAGTAAGGTTTAATAGAAGCAAAGACCAAATATTAATACAGAAATTAAGCCAAATCTAAATTTAAGCCATAAACCGTTTTTTATGACAACACTCATCGACTGTTATGAGCTCGACTTTATGAATGATCTGTCACGGGCTAAACCTCAATCGGTCTCTGAGAAATAATTAATAAGATAAATTAGCGTTCATCAGTTGACACTTGGACTAAAATACTGCACACTATGTCCAGATCTTGAACAATGAGTCACTCAGTAGCTGAGACAATCTGCTGGCATTTTTCTCAAGGCCACATCTTGTGTCAGTGCTGTGGTGAGCTACAGTTTTCTGCCCATATTACAACCAGTTAATTCTCCTCTGCTCGCTCAGTAGTGCAGTATAGAGGCGCAGTCATAATTTAAGGCCTACACAGTCACAGCAGTTAATGGACAAACTCTAGCTCAGATCAATGCCTTATCATAGAAAACACAGCTGGGGTGAGGAAATATAGTACACTTTGGCAATACACATTGCTGATGGAGGATACAAAGATTGTACGCATGGATGAAAAGGTCAGTTCAGTTGTTATTCACACTTATTTCCTTTGACAAAAAAGGGTAAGAGGTTGTTTGTTTGACTAGAAAAAAAAGGTATTATACCTGCTTTGTTTGTGTTTGGCATTATACAGTATTTGTTACAGCTAATGCCAACATTACCGAGGGGTGTACTATGAAGTGAGATTAATGGCTCAGCAAGGGATGTTAAGCCTAAAGCCAGAGTTCTCAGTGTTATGAAGGTGGCTCTCTTTTAACCTGGGTAGATCACCATGGTAACTGATGCTGCACACCTAACCTGCTCCAGAGGAGGTTATATTCAGAGTTTTAAATTTAAATTGGCTGTAAATGTAAATTCTGATTCTGATGAGGCTTGGCTACATTTGATTCATTTTGATTAATTCATGGGCACAAGATATTTTTTCAATTAAATTGTATTTATATAGAACCAAATCATAACAGAAGTTATCTCATGACACTTTCCATATAGAGTTGGTCTAAGACGATACCCTTCATAATACTATTTACAGAAACTCAACAATGCCACCATGAGCAAGCACTTAGTGACAATGGCAAGGGAAAGCTTCCTTTTAAGAGGCAGAAACCTCGAGTAGAACCAAGCTCATGGTGGGTGACCATCTGCCACAACTTGTTAAGTGCACACTGACAGACAGATTTTGAAGAACTATGAGTTTGAGTCAGGCATAAAGGCTACTATGTATAGCTCTTGTTGTGTCTGTGTTTCTCCTGTGGATGGTTAGTAAAACAAACAGCTGTGGCAGTGTGGATACAGCAGGTTGTAATGGCCTGTTCCTCTTCACTGAAGTAGGTAGCATGTTATTGTTCCATTCTGAGAAGACTCAAATACCCAAGTGCAGAGAGCCTGATAAAGAAAATCTGGGTTAACAGAGAAAAATGGATAACCACTGTCATGATATCTTTTATCTCTGATTGGGGTTTGAGGTTTTGTCAATCCAACTAATGTAAAGTTGAGCTACGTTGAACTTGATTCGTAGTACACCCCTCTGGATAAATCAAAACACAGACATGTATTGAGGCATGGAGATAGCGGTCTCACAGTACTGACTATCACTGCCTCGTGCTTAAAACCATTTATTTATCATTTCTACTCATGATGAGGTCAATGGCATTGTGACAGACATGACATATTGAGCTCACTAAAGGTCAGTGAAGTTATATCCTGGTTATTGACACTGGGTGTGGTGAGGATGACTACGATTGATGCTTTTGCATTGCCTGATCAATAATGGTGATTCAATGAAAAGTGTTAAGGATTGAAGTCAAGCAATGGAATGTATGTAAGCAATAATCAAGGAACCATACGGCCAATTGCTTGGAAGAAATTTGACTGAGTTTAAATCATTGTTAAAGGTTCAAAAGAGCCAGTATCTCTAGAGGTTTACAACAGGGATGCCAAACTGAATATCCCCTTTACTGAGAACTGAATCAGGTTTAAAACAGTTTGAGTTCACAAAAGAAATGGTGCAGTGTAGATGGAAATCCAGCAAAGAAGTTGCTGGAACGATGCAAGGCTGCTGGTGTCAGGAATTCAAGGTGCACGTGCGGAGACGTGCCTGGGCTGGGCATGACAGAGAGGGTTCTCCTGGAGCACAAAGATATCAGTCAAGGGTTCAACAAGAATAATACTAATGCTGGCCATAATGTAGATAACACAGGGGAGACTGAACAATCTGCTGGAGTCTTTAAAATTGAGTTGGACTTTTATGCAGCAGAGGTTGATTTGCAGATGAGACACAGGTGGGTGAGATGATTTGACAGGTGAGACGGAAACCATGTGCCATGCCCAGCAATGCACACACACATACAACAGAGAAAGACAGACAGAATCACAAAGGGAGGGGAACATGACAGGACAAAACTGACACATTTACATTACTTTACATACTTTATTAACAATAAAGATTACAAGTAAACATCAAATCAAGAGGGTACCAGGACTCAATGCACATACTCTAACAAGTTTATACAGCACTACCAGTTACTACCAGAACAGGGGCGTCCCTTAAAACCTCCTGAAGACCCAGCTCTTCAGGGTGTACCTCCTTTCTGAGCGCTACCAAACTGGACATGCTAAATCTATCCCTTCTAGTCTTGTCACAGTACTTACCTTACGTACCTTGATTGTCTCCCTTTTTTGCAAGTCCCTTTGGAAAAAAGTGTCAGCTAAATGACTAAATGTATGTACGTATGCATGTACTGTATGTATGTAATTCATGTTTCAACATGCAACTAATGAACCAGTTAACAAGTCAAGAGATAGTAACAGTGCAAATGGGTTTATTCCTTTTTTGTTGTTGTGAGGGAAAAAAGAAATAATAAAAAATAAAATAATTAGTGAAATTGTAACAGATTGCTTATTTGAAAAAAATGCATATAACCAATTACAATTCTGGAGTGTTATACTGATTACAACAAAAGCGTTATCTAACACAAAGGGTAAAGTTTTTCCTGAACGCTGCTAACCAGTCTGCAGCAATATTGCTCTATTTCCATGTAATTTCACCATTAATGTAGACAATCCCTTTATAAGCAAGGCTTGTATCCAAAATAAATCAATAAATATTAAGTTAATGTTAGCACTTGCTTGGAATGAAAGAAAAATAATAAATAAATAAATAAATACATGTATTCATATGCAGATTTATAACAGATTCCCCTCAGCCCATTAAGAGCTCCTTGTGAGTTCTTCGTTTCTAGAGCTCAAGGCGCTGAAGCATGGGTGTCATTGTTGCAGAATGCATGCATATGTAGTGGGAACGCATGTGTGTGTATGTGTATGTGTGTGTGGGGGTGGTGAGAGGCCCAAAAAGAAAATCACGTTAAAAAGTAGGCGAATGAACAATATGACAAATGGTAGAGGCCTAGAAAGTCTTTCCTTCCACCCTGAGGCAAGCATTACCTCAGTAAAGAAAAGGTCCAGATATCTCCCTATGTGGCTCCCTCACATACATTGCTGCTGTTTATCTCCTTTTCTATCTCTCTCTCGCACAGAGAGAGAAAACTGTTATTATTAGGAACAAGTAGTTACACTGTAAAAGGAGCTCTCCGGGGACGATCTCTTAGATTCTGTACCAGCCTACTCATTTAGTGGTAAAACAGAACAGCAGTGATGAATGCAGAGAAGTCACTGACTCTGTGTGTGTGTGTGTGTGTCTGTCTGTTTGTCTGTGTGTGTGGGTGCTTGTGACTGAGGTGTGATTTATATGTATGCTGGCTTGACATTTGTAGCTGCCCGCCATCCAAGCAGCAACTGCCACGGCTTGAGGCTGAAGCACCTTCAAGTGCAAAGTCCAACAACTGCTGGCTCCAAATAATCCCTGGCTTCAAAACAAGGTAACTTCTCTCTAGAAATAAATAAAGTAAATAAATGTTTTTTTTTTCTCGAGGCATTTTGGTCTGAATCACTAAATTCAGGCTCTCTGATAAATGTGCTGATAGTCATTTTGGAATATGGATTTTAAGGCAGATAGAAAGATTTGATGTCTTTCCATTCGCCCATTGATTGCCTGCTTGACTTTTTCACAAGACAAAACTTTTTTTACTAATAAAAAAGTAAAGTTTAAGAACCGGTCCTGCTAGCAGAAATTGATTGATTACAGATAACGTTGTGATAAGTTAGATAAGTTGATAGGATAAAATATCTGCACATGAATACAGAATCTGTAGACAAGAGACAAGAAGATTTTGGTACTGGAAGTGTTCATGTTTCTGTTTGTAGTCTGAGTAGTACTGACCAATTGCAGTGTCTGAACCTATCCACTAAGATTTCAATTCATCACAGAGGTGATATATAAAGACACATCAATTTAGAATACCAATTAATATACTGACCTGCATGTCTTTCGACTGTAGGAGGAAGCTGTAGTATCTGGAGAGAACATGGAAACCGAAAGGGTCCAGGGGGATTCAAACCAGGAACCTTCTTGCTATGAGGCAGTGCTAACTACTGCACCACAGCAACAGGGGCTCAACACATTGCAAGATCTTTTACCAGGAGACATCCAGAGTCTTTCTACATTTTGTCACCAAAAAACGGAGAAGGAAAGAAATAATAGAAAATATGTTTGAGAGAATTAATCTCCATCCAAGGGCAGCAAGTATTGTCTTGAGAGTTGGAGGTACATTCATATTTTTTCTATGAAAACATAGCTATCTGCTTATTGTGTGCCTCAGCAAGGACGACTTTACCAAAACTGGAAAACATCTCTTAGTGTCAATGTATTCTGACTATATTATTGTGTCCCCTCCATGCATAATGATAAAACTGGGTTCAGGGAGATACTACAGAGACTGCGTCTGCTCTCATTGGCTGTAGCTTGTTCCATGGCTCCCTGACACTACCAGATATTTAGCCTGCTTGATGTGTTTGGGGCATCTGCGAGGCATTGGCAGGAGTCGGGCACTGATTTCTCTCTGATCTTGGCCTTTTGTAAGCGATATCCAAAACTGTTGGAGTAAAATCAGGGCTAAAAATGTGTAGTGTGGACTTCATTTCAACCTTCTACACTACAACTTCCCTGAAGTTCATTACTTTTTTCGGTAGCCTAGTCCAAAGTTCAGGTTTTACAGCCCAGACTACCATAAGCAGCCCATCAAAACTCTCAGCTATCTGTTAGTTGAACTAGTTGTTACTGTATGGTTGTCAACAAATGGCCTGCTTATACATCCATAAGACATGCAAAAATATCAGCCTCACACTGGAGTCATTTTCTGGTCCACCAGATTAATGTAAGTATTTGTATTTGTATTTTTTTATTTACTGGTGACAGTGGATATAAATCAGCATTAATTAAAATATAACTGTGCCAAGACTGGCTCATTTTTCATCTGCAGGCTCTCTGCAGTTAAAATGGCTCTACCTGCAAAGAGAAGTCTAATTACAGTGAGGCACATTAGTTTAAACACACACACACACACACAACTTCCTCAGGTAAGATGCAACACTGGAAAAGCTCAAAGTAAAATGTTCTCATTCATAGTGCCACAATTAAGGAACTAACATGTGATTCATTTGGCACATTGAATCGAATTTTACCAAATACATTTCAAACAAATGTATAGTCAAGTTGTCACAAGTATGAAAAATCAAAAAAAGAATTTAGCATTTCCATGTTATTATCCAAAGTAGAGTCAATAAAATGGTTTAAATTGTTTTTCGGCATATTTCCTGGTCTGTACGCTGCTAATCAGCCTGATGAGCTCCAGCTGCTGACTGCCTGGCTGAACAACTCTCCCTCAGCACCTACAATATTCAAACCACTTCACAATTATGTCACATAATGTAATGTCACCTCAAATCACATCACATTACATAAACTGACTCACACAGATTGGAGTTTTATCACCATTAATTGGAACTTGTAAGATTTCATTAGAAGACTAACTGGAGTTAAGACACAAAAGCCACAAAACTTACATCAAACAAAAAAAGAAATGAAATGTTCTCATTTCAACATTCCCGTACTTACATCAGAGGCAAAGCAGCTCTGGAGATTGAAATAACCTCATCAGTTGCACAAAACCTGCCCTGCCCACATTTCGATGACTCTGAAGAAACTGTGTAATTCCTGGAAAAATGTAAAGGAAAAAGATAAAAATCAAATCATTAAAAGTGAAAGGTCACAGACTGAATACAATAAACAAATGACAGGGTTGATTATGAAGACATAGCAACTTGCCTTTTAGTATTTTTGAGCTGTCAGTGTGGTACACTGGTCCTGAATGGGCTGTGATGGCACAGAAGATGACAGCAGGTTCAATATGTTGATGAGTTTTTACTACTGTAGTAAAACAGTTCAACAGTGTTGATTTTGGCAACTATTTTAGATTTAGTCTTTAATTGAAAATCTGAGTAGTTTGTCACATCCTAGTCATTTTTATCCTTCCACAAAGTATGAACATTACTTATGCCAAAATATCCCTTTGGAATGTTTCATTAAAAGTTACTTTTTTGCTGGGGCAGCAGTTAAAATTCCAACTTGTAGTAGCAACAGATCAGATCAATTTTATGGCACATATTTATTTATTCTCAGAAGATTTACAAAAACATACAAATATTCTTAATCTGAACATTTCCTGTCATACTTTTCAATAATAAAATTGATACTAGTGTTCAGTACACGTACAAACAAATATCAAAGTAGACTGACCATATTGAAGCACCAGTGTCACAGGCCAAATCAGTAGTTTTTAATGAGTGGAGTTCCTCGCTACTGTGTTTCACAGTACATTGCTAGAGTAAATCTACTCTTACAACAGTCCTGAAGGGTGGAACAATATAACAATGCTCAAATATTAAAGACAGAAGACTGCTGAAAAATGAATGGGAGCTTCATTGATGGTTCAGAAACTGATTACTTCACTTTTATTTTGCACATAAATAAAATAAAATAAAATGTATGACTTTGCCAGGTGTGCCATCCATCATGAGGCTGTAACTGTCTCAGATGTTAGGTGTGTGTTATACGGTTTGGAAGAAACAAATCAAACCAAGTTTAATTAGACATAATCATTGGCAGAATGTGAGATTTGCTGATGCAATGAAAAGGTGTGATATAAAGTGAACGCTTCGTGTTTCTGTCCTTGAAATTATTCTTAGTCAGAATCACATTATCTATGAGGATGAAAGTGATCTTCTACTGTACTTTTAGACTGTTTGATAATTAACCTTCAAGGTGATGATGTGGGTGATTCTCAGTATTCCAGCTTGAACAGAAAGGATTGGACTTGCAATAGAGAGCAAGAGCTCATTATAGAATATATTATCACTATAATAGATTCATGGATGTGGAAAGTATGAGGCCTCATTCGTACTCAAAGACCATGAAAATTTCAGTGAAATTTCACACCACAAAGCCTGTCTGAACCAAGGGAACATACCCGAATCTGCAGTCGAAAGCACACTAACCCTTTTTCTGTTTCTGAACAATGTGAGCCTGTCTGTTACAAAAGGAACACAATTTTCTGCTGAGGAGTTTTGAACATTGGATGCACTGGTCAAGACCAGCTGTTTTTTGCCTTGCCACCTCTGGTGTATTAAAAAGGACATTGAATGACAAGGCAAACAAGAGGTTAGCAGACTTTAGAATACACCACCACTGAGATAAATAAGAACTGGACAACCAACAGAGTAGAATTGAAAAGTATACAGGATGTGGCTGGGTGAGAAATGAGGGTAACAACGTACCTATTCAATTTTACAGTTTTGTTCTCACTGCACTCATGGGGGCTTGGGGATGAGAAGTTTGCTTCATAGATAATTTTCCTCACTTAGCAATATGTCATTGATTGTATGCCCCAAAGTTGACCTTCATACCAACAGTATCCATCCATTTTCTATAACCATTTATCCTTATCAGGGTTGCAGGCGGCTGAAACCTATCCCAGATGACATTGGGCGAGAAGTGCACCCTGGAGATGTCGTCCGTTCAAACCAGGAAACCTCTTCCTGTACTGTGCCACACTACCATCAGCAAATTATGATTAATTCATAACATTCCCATCATTATAGTCTGAATAAGACAGTCTGAGTATGCATCAGAAAGCTATCATTGTTTGCACAGCTGAATTACTTCAGTAGATTATCACAATAAGTCACCACAAACTACTTTTCCTTCCGTTGATCAAATGGTCATTTTAGCAATGTTTTTCACTAAAATTAACTTCACATCTTTCATTATATTACATTATTTTCATGTTCCAGTCATGTTCATAGTGTCTTAGACTTGTAACAACAGAAATTGCATTAATCATAATTGAATTGTTTTAACTTAACATTTATGTATTCAGATTTCAAGTCCCAGCAAGTGATTGCTGGCATTATGAATTACCCAAACCAGTTTCCCACATAATTTATTGAATTAGAAAGCATTCAATGAAGAGGCAGATAAATTATAAATGTAAGGGCAACCTTGCCTAGTGTGAAGCTAGATGATGAATTGCCAATCAGCCGAATGCATCCAAATGTCAAACAAGTATGTCTTTGATTCTCTGTAGACCATTTACGGGAGCTAATAAAATGTTTATTAGGTATGTCCCCAGGTGACAAGACATTTATCACTGTGTCAATGCCTCTCCAGTAACAAACTGCCAACGCAAAGCAGTGCATTTCTCATGGGAGCTGTGATTGTAAAGCTACTGTGCTGCTGTCCCCACTGAATCAATAGTATAAGTACAGTCCTCTTCAGTACTCTTCTCTACTGCCTTTCACTGCTAATATTGCTGCTGCTGCTAATACAGAAAGTCATATACCTGCATGAACAACCCAACATTACATTTGTATATTACTAAACTGCTTCCATGATTATGTTGTGATGATGAACATGACTGCTGCCTGGATTTTGTTCAGAGATAATTCTTTAATCAAATGAAACTAGGCTTGTGTTACTCATTGGAGTTTCGAGAAGGTGGTGATTGTTGAGGTGTACAAAATGCAGTGCTCTGTCACAATTTGCATCCTTATACTTACACTTTCTATTTTGACTACACAAGTGTAATTATGGCAAAATGCAGTGTACTGATTAGTTTTAGTCAAAGATCACAATTTTGTTTAAATTTTAATAAAAAGTCTTATATCTAAAGTCACATCTGACTTTTCCTGTGCCTAAACAAAACCATAAATTAAATATTGCCGTTGTCACTACAAGTGGGTAATGTGTTGCAAGTCATTAAACATTTTAGTTTGGTATCTACATTTTCTTGATAGTTACATTAATTAACATGTCCTCATACATTACGTTTCCCTTTGCTATCGCAAATGTGTTGTATATAAATATACTTTCTAGGATACAGGGCTGTCGTGATCTCCGCTACTTCAATAGTTTCTCAGTTTATACCCTCAGGTAACATTTTTTCCATCTGTCTTTTGAAAAGGTGAAATATGTTTCTATAGATGTTTCAATTAAAACTACATTTATTTCACTTTAAGTCTTATTTTTGACTGCTTCCATCCCATTTGTTTGGCCTTGGCACATATTTAATCAATTATCTATTCCCCCACACAACCTAGGCTAACCTTTGTGATAAAACTATACAATGCAGAGTAATTCATGTTAGTCATAAACTCACTATAATTTTTATTATTCTAATTAGAGTACTGGAAGGATTTGTGCCTACTTTAACCACTGATTCCAGCTCAAAGCATCTGTACAGCCTCTGAGAGCTGCTTGCATGGCTATAGACTCTCCTGTTTACACCTGGCTCAGTACAGGTGTGAATGCAGCCAAGATGCATTAAGGACTCATTGAGATCTGATCGCTCAGACCACATTCAGAGGGAGTCTGGGCCGCATATGGCCACATTATTTTAGCATTATGCACACAAATGTGTCCTGGGTCGCATTAAATAATTGCCTGCTCAAATGACGCAAGCAGACAAACACACTCATTTACCTGAAACACCAAGAAGAAGCCACAACAACAGGCAAAAAAATCTCATGGATTGAGCACAGACAAAACACATTGTCTATTTCCATTTAGGCCAAAGAGTCAGTACAACGGAAACGGAATGATTTATGTGGCAACCAGACACTGGAAATGATCCATTCATCCATCCATTTTCTAGAACTGTTTATCCTTATCAGGGGCTCCCAGGATGAGCCGATCTTATAGGCGATCCCAACTGACATTAAGCGCGAGGTGGGGTACACTTTGGACAAGTCAGTTCATCAAAGGCCACCCGATAAGATGTGCATGTTCATTCGCAAGTGGTCACTTGAAGTAGAGATGCAATTTAGAGCTGTCTACTAGTGATCAGATCACCCAAAACACATTTTAATACCAGGTGTAACCAGGGCATTAGTCTTGTTTTAAGCTATTTTGTATTTAAATTTAAGGCTAATTTGTTGAAGTGATTTGGATAGACTATACACAAGCTCAACTGAAGACAATAACCAATGTTTTCTTTGGTTGAAAGTGCACTGAATATGTTACTACCTGCATGTTAGCAAAATATGATGACAAAGTATTTTAATGAGCTTCGGTTTAACATAATGGGAAACATGTCTTGACTATTGATGTTTAATGAGGGTGAATATTTCTACCTTCAGTCTCTGCCTGAAGAACTGTTTGTTCAGTTCGTACAGCATTTCTATTTTACATATTTGTGAAAACATTGCAACAATCTGACGTCCATGTGGAAATAAGGTCTGACTTGTTGATTCGAAGAAAAACTAAGGATGACATGACTTACTTTGAGTCTGGAAGCTGAAATCTTACAAATTATTCATCAGTAGGAACTCTGCTGGTTGTCCAGATTTATAATGCAAAAGGCATATTTTTTATTAAATGAATGCAAATGAGAAGAAATACCTATAGAGCTAAAAAGAAAAAATACAGAAACAGGGAGGAAAATGAATGTGTGTTGTCACAACCAATGGATGTGTTTGCTGATTGTGTATTTTAACCAATTCCGTTCGGGTCTGAAAACCTCATCCTCCCAGTGGTCCAAAACGGCTGTGGTACAAACATTAACACTCCCTAAGTGCATACTGGCTAACAAACTAACTAACAAAGTAAATATAAGAAGCAAACATTTGCTTATTTGTCCATCTTGAAATGAGAAAAGGTGATGGAGTGGGCAAAATGCCCCATTACAGCTGAATATCACAATCTAAGAAATGTATTAAAGCAGTATTGTGTAGAAATATCAACAGCTTGGCAAGCAAAACATCAAGCAAGTGCAACACAAGACATAGCAGACAGCTCAGCTCACTTGATAGTACAAAAGCAAGAAGCCCAGCTCAGCATCTGTCTTTCAGCTGATCACGAAGATCTCACCAATGACTACAAGTCAGTCCCAGATTTACTCCTGTCCAGCAACTTCTTGCTCAGGTGCCTTCTCCTATTCTTTACTTAGCTTTTCCATCAAAATTCCCTACGGTCTTTTCACCTATGTCATTATATGCACAGAGGCTGCTGAGACCAATTACATTGCCTGCATGTCCAGCCCCGGTTCTGCCACAACACTGACTCTGCTGCCCATCAGCATTTCCACACATCCCAGCCTGGAAAACCACTTCTTCTTGGCGGTGGTCCAAAACGGCTGTGGTACAAACACTAACACTCCCCAGACCAGCTAATGAACTAGCTAACAAAGCAAACCATCACCATCATTTATTTTACTGCCCATCATAAAACTCTAAATCAGTGAAAGTTGATGTGCAGCAAACCATTATGTAGTTCTCATCGATGATCATACCTGGAGCACAAAGTTACAATGTGCAAGAACAGACCTATGGGGTGCAGAGTGGGAATGACAGAGACAATATTCACCTGATTACAATATAGCATCAACATGATTTATCTGTTTTTTTTATAGTAGAAAGTCACAGAATGATGCTTTAATAAGAGGTCAAAAGCTACAGTATATACTTTGGTGATCAGAAGAAATAAATAGGTTGTTTCCTTGCTGCTATGCTTGTAGCTTTTCTGCAGTTGATTCTCTATTTAATATAGCATTTTGGTCTGACAACCTGTAGCTTTATGAAAAGCTAGAACATAATAAAAGAAAATGTATGGTTTGATTATGACAGCTTGTAAGCTCCCTGAGTGTAACATTCTCATTAATTTACATTCATGGAGTAGTTTCAAACATACAACCTCAGCATTAACTCACTGAGGAATCTCAAGGCTTTCCGTCTGAATTTCATCTTCAGTATTAAATATATAAAAAAGCTTTTCGCCATCAGACAAATAATTAATTGTGGTCTGTTATCTTACAATGCCACATAATGCAAAGTGCGGAGTTGTGAGTGAAATCACTCATTACTGAGGAATCTGCTGCACATTTATCTTCCATGTCATCGACATCAAAATACATAGCTATTTTCTTTTTTTAATCATGCCAGAGCAATTCATGAATAATAAAGGAAAATTTGACAAAATATGAAATTCTTTGCTGGGTCGGTTTGAACCCAGTAAAGATGCTCCATGAATAGTCTGCATCCTCTGTGGCGTTTGGAGAAGTTCTGCAGCACTTTGGGAACAGACAGTACAGTAACACAGCATGATGGCTCATGCTGAGAGATCATCTTGTGTAAATGAGCAGATGTGGAACATCCATCACAAAGTTTCAGAAAATGTTCCAATTCAGTTTTACTAACAAACTGGGTTTATAGCAGTTAGTCTGTGGATTCGCACTGTTAGAACAGACTGATGACAAGCACACATGAGCATTCATAAAGAAGAACATCTGCATTTTTTACACCCCCCATTCCCTGGAGGTTATTACTCCTGAGTACCAAGGCATAGGTCCCCATCATCACCCTCTCTACATCCATACTGCCAGCTCTCAGCCGTACTCAAGATATTGAATTTCTAAAGTAGGCCATATCACTGCTGAAAATGGAAGCACTATCTCAACCCCCCACCTCTCTCCACACCCATCCCATATTGAAATCTATGCAAATTCATAATAAATCTCAAAATGCACCATCAGTCCCCCTGACACTTTCCATGTTGGTAAGTCCCCTGGGGATTCCCTTGCTCGGTGACTGTGAAGCGGTTAAGGAACTCCCACAGGGCTACTGGGGAACTCTCGCTCACACACAATTACCACAATGACCAGAGCTGAGGACGGAGGCTGTCATGAACACAAAGTGCTGCTTAAGTGAGATTTTCAGTCCCAAGAACATGGCATATTGGCCTTACAGGTGTTTTTTTTTCTTTTTTTACCATAGTATACTGTACTAAAATAATGTCTGAATGAATAATGTGTATAACTACACAGGAAAGGCCATATCAGTTTACAAAACACAATTTCTGCCAGACCCCAAAATTTGGTTATAGTTGGTTTGATTGGTATTCTTTATTTTATTTTTTTTGTACCAGAAACAAATCAACAGTCTTTTAGTTAAATATGTTTTAATCAAAATTGAACAACCATTCCAATTTTTCATCATCATCATAACAAAATCTCATAGATGAGCAAAATATAACAGAATTCAGAGCCATACTTCTGCTTAATATACAAACATGTCCTTAGTTTTGATTTGGACAATAATAATAAAAGATGGTTAAAGATGCAAGATGGTTTTGTTATACAAATCCATTTGGGAGGTCATCGTTTGAAAAAGGCAATAGAAAAAAAAAAAGAAAAATGGATGATGCCATCTCTCTATCATGTCTATTTTAACCAATAAGATCAATGCAATATAATGTGGTAAAACTCAAAGAGCAAAAACATCTTTTTTTATTGAGAAATGTCTTCAGTGTCATTCTTTGCTCTTCTTTCTATGCTAATTTCTTCAGAATCGGCAATTGTTGTTTTCAAGCAAAAAGTCATTTACAAACACTCACACCTGTAATCACACCTGTAGCTCATGCCATAGCTGCCAGTAGTTCCTGAAGGATGCTGACTGGTTTGTAACCACTGTGCTTTGACACAAACGCATAGCTTGAAGCCTGGTAAGATGCATTCTTGCATGATTTTGTGAGTACAGCTGCCTCACAAGGTTATAGTTCCATACCCCTTCAGCAAAGTATGTTGAAGATATATGCATCATAACATGGCTAAGCAGACATTCAGACCTAATGTTGCTATTTATTTTGAGGCTTAAAGTTATGCATAATTAAGAGCGAGGCTGTTCTGACTGACAGGTAGGTGCTGTTACAGATGGCAGCGACCAGAGTGGCCACATTCTGAGCTTTACAGCGTGTATCTGATTGACGAACGCTGGGCTTTGCTGGATGATGTCACATTGCAGCAAAAGCTGAGCCAGGCTAAACTTTTTTGCTGATGACTTGGCATTTTTTTCTTTTTTTGCTGGAGCTCTTCAATAGCAAACTTAAAATATTGTGGAAATAAATGCTAAATAGTCATGCAGGAAATGCCCCTTGCACCTCTTGGCAAAAGCCTTGACAGCTTACAAGACACTTATTAGACCACGGTGTCCGATGGTTAGCATTTCAAGCACCTTTCTATTGTTCATATTCACCATATTATATGGTTGAATAACTGTGTTCAGCCTAAGAGCCAGATTTTAACATTGTTGTGTTTACCAGCAATCTAATTCCCATTCCCTCTAACGCACCTCGTATTACAGGGTTCTTTTCTTAAGTCTGCTTCTTTTTTTTTAAGAAATGCTCTGAAAATTAAGGCTGCATTCTGAAGACATTTTCTTTCAAATGTTATTTGCACTTATGTCTCTCCTTAGATTCTCTTTAATACTGAGGCAGATACTCTCATCACGCCTGCGTCACTTTGTACTTTCCCACAGACACAGATGGGCACTGTCGGAGGGAGATTTTCCAACAGCAAATAGAGAGAACTCAACAGACCAGGTGTGACATGAACACCACAACCTCTTTGCCTTTGAGCTGTGTCTCTGATTGAAACTCTCTCTTGTTGTGGGAGTGCCATGAAGCGGTGAGACGCAGACACCGCTTAGTCTGAAAAATTAGTGCCATCAGCGTCTCAGCATCCGGATTAATGAGAACCCACGGTGCTGAGCCAGGCACAGGCTGCTCATTTGTTTGGGTACCCATCTCCATTAAACAGCAATAAGGGGAATTCATGGAGCTCCACCGGAGAGCGGGGGTGCGTGGAAGAAGCCCGCGTGGAGGGATTCGTAACACGACTAAGCTCATCACGCTCAGTAATCTCAGATGAAATTAAAAAGCTGTGGACAGCTGCAGAGAAACAAAAAAACTCTCACACCGTCTCTTTTTTAATCCTTTTTTCCCCTCCTTCCTCTCCTCCCATTTTACTTGTTCCTTTCATCTTGCAAGCATTGTTTCTAGGCACTGTTTCTTGGCGCCGCTCCTGTCTTGTCTGTGCCAACAAGGCAAGTAATAAAAGATAATGTTACACACTATGCAGGGATATGGAAAAGTGAAAATGTGCCATATGGAGCTTGGCTGTGCTGTAGAAGAGAAATTATAACCATAAACTGGATAACAAAGCAAACAACTGTTACTGTGTTTCATGTTCAGATTCATTTATTGTCTTCCACTTGGTGTGCTGTAGCTAAGGAAGAAACAAATAGTCATGCCTTCTGTTCTATTTGGGATGTAATGTGACGTAAGCGTTGTATTTTGCATGGAGATTCATAGGAGGGTTTGGACTGTGTGAACAGAGCACATAGCAGCACCAATATTAGAATACTTTCTTTGTTCTTACTATTTCATGCAGAGGCTGGAAAACGAAAGCCCACAGCGCCTTGAGTAATCCAGCAATTGTATTTAGATGTATTGATTCGTACGTCTGACCAGCCTCTGTGTGAATTTTTGGTTTTTCATGGTCCAGCGGATATAATAGAATTGAAGGAAAAACAGAGGGAGAGAAGGTGCACCAGCACAAAAAACCCATTTAAAAACAATTAGCATGTATCATTAGGCAGGGTGAGAAGAAAACACCTGAAAGAGGAACAGGAGGAGGAGAGCGAGAGGTATGAGGAAAGATGGAGAGAGACAATGAGGAAAATAGTCAGGTCCAAGGACATTTGTGTCAAGGAGTCCAGGTCCCCTGCTGGCCCGATGATCTCTATAATGCACTGATGTGAATCACCTGACTGCTATTTATATTATAATGGTTTTAAATGATTTCATGATCCACTATCATTACTGTAATACCCTAATTGCTACTGGTTCATTATAGTCCCGGCAATAAAAATCCAATTTGAAAAGGCAGAATACACCATTTCCAGCCTTAAGCAAGGAGTAGAACAACAGTTGGTATTAAAAAATATTACATAATTAGTTGCAACACTGTTGCCCCAAGCACTTGTGACATCAGTAACTGTCAGTTGGAAGCTAGTGCAAGACCAACAAATAATTTAACATGACATCAATAAATTGATTGATGGATCAATGATTGCTCACATGGCACTCAAACAAGAGTGGTGGTAGGAAGAGTCTACTGAGAGTAGCTGCTGCTTATTTGGCAACCTTGTGGTTTATCTGCTCACACCGCTGCATGAGAATCATGCATACAGTAAATAACAAGTTTAGTATGTCACATGTGTTGAGGATGAAGGTAATTTTGCACTGTCGTGTAGTCATCAAAGAGTCGGTCGAGTCCTGTATAAACACTGTGGGATCAGAATGAAAGCAAGGATGTCACAGGATCTAAATCAAGACCAATAAATCCATTAAAACACAGATCTCAAAATCAGTGTGACTTACTGAGTTACAAAACATATTGAAATAACGGCCAATAGTTTCACTTTTTGTGAAAATGTCAGTAATATTTTGCAGCCGAACCCCTAAAGCGCTGCTGTTTTATTAATGCTGAGGTTAGTGTCTGTTTAAATCTTCTCTATACCATCCTGCAAGAAATCTACACTGACACCCTCCCTGAATGGAAATGGTGCCCAGAAGAAATTACAAGTTTGCTCATAATTATGACTTAAAAATGTATTATTACTACTTTGCAATAGATCCTTTTCACAGAAAGACATTCAGGTGAGCAAGATCCCGGGTCCTGGTGTTGTACAGTACATGCCCACTTGGACCCTGGAATTGAGCCATAATTACACCTGTGCATTAACAAGTCAAAATGTTTTCATAATCGTTAACTTGGTATCTCACAGTTATGATAAAGTTGAGTAACCTCTGCATCACTGCAGGTCGCCATAGTTACACCAGAGAGCCTGTTGGATTACGGTAACATATTTTATCAGAAATGTTATAAGAAACCAAGTCTCATTCAGAGACTCATTTATCGCCAATTTATTGAGATATTCAGGTCATGTTCTACACTGACTATGGTTGAGTGCCTCATACAACCACACTTCAAATCACCTGAAATATTTCTTTTAACCAGTAACATGTTTGTTGAAACTAATCTAAATGCATATCTGTAGCTCAGATCTCACAACCTGGCCAACACAGGTGAAAAAGTGTAGCATATCTATGCAGATGATATTGTTCTATACTATTCTACAAAAACGTGAAAAGAACATCAGCAGGCTCTGTCAGAATCAGAATCAGAATCAGAATCAGAATCAGAAGTACTTTATTAATCCCCGTAGGGAAATTATTTGTTTGCTCTGTTGGAGAGCATTTAAAAAAAGAGCTGCTTTGGATTCACGTTCAACATTCAAACTGGATGCACGCTTTTTGAGCTTGCTGAGAAAAACTTAGATGCACCAAAAACTCCTGAAGCTTAGCAACAGATACCTTACCTTGAGTGGAATTACCTTGCACAAAATCTAGGTTTGGGCATAATAAGCAGAACAAATGGATTTGTCAAAGTCCTTACCATTTTACAATGCCTGTCTCCAGATTAAAATGTCTAATCAACAGAGCTGTATATCTCATTTCAGCCCACACTGCAAGGCCATATTAAAATGGCTGCAAATGACTGAAAAAAACTGCAAATTGATTGCTATTGATTGTGTTGTGGAAAGTATTAAAGTAACTGTTTTGACGATAAAAAGCAAAGGTGAAATTGCCTGCATACCTGACAGAACTGTTGCAGCCTCGAAAGGTTTTCAAAAAGTGGATCCACATCCACCTATTTAGAATGTGTGGGTCTACATACTTTTCAGCTAAAAACCGAAGTCTTAACATTAGTATCCATGATCAAAAGACGATGAGAACAAAAAGTTACAACTGTTTAATATGTTTATTATTCTTTGTTTAGTATATCTATTCCACACCCAGGGGAAATAATACCAAGTGCATTATGACATTTAAAACTTGCAGCTGAGGTTTATTAGTTAGAATGACAGCATCTCCTGGTCACAGGGTTAGCAGTTGAACCAACTTCTCCTGTCCACCCTTTGAAGTGTATTTAGGCAAGACACTGAACCCCAATTTGCACCCGATGGTCAGGCTGACACCCTAGGTCATTGCTCACTGCCATCAGTGTTAGTGTGTGTATGCATGCAGGCATGTCATAGCTCACTGCCATCAGTGTGTGTGTGTGTGTGTGTGTGTGTGTGTGTGTGTGTGTGCAAGCGTGGACTGACAATCTTGTAAATGCCATATGGGCCAGCCCACCTAGGGGGGCCCCAAGGCCACCACCAGCAATGTGGGAAAACAATTGTAGGGTTGGGGATTGACCTTCTGGCTGTGGCCCACTTGTTGGAACAGCCCATGTGACTGGGAGTCCCACAGTCTCAAAATTGTCAGCATGCTGCCTACACTACAAGGTAGGTGCAGAAAGTGGTACTAACCATCATCACCTCCCCCCACACTTTCAGGTGGATCTGTCCATCTCATATCAGAGGTCAAGCGGTAAATAATCAATGAAATCAAAGCACAGTTTGAATCAAAAGTACAAATTAAAAGGATACCAAAAAAAAAAAAAACCTCAAAGGCGTAGTGAAAGAGTTCAGAGAGAAAAAAAAAGGACATTAAAATTGCTATAAACTGCAAACACATCTTTGGGTACAATTGTGATTATTTGCTTAAAAAACAACTTTCACTAAGATGTAACTTTTCTATTACCACAGACATAAAATTCTGTGTACTTGCACATTATGACTGTTTGATTCAGATAAAAGCAGCCGTATACATACATAAACTGGGTGATAAAATCTGTTTTTATGAGGATGGGACCAGTCCAGCAGAAAATTTCCAGGGCCAAATGTTGTTACCAAACCAACCCTGCGTGTCTGAATGAGTGGCAAAAACACTTTGGATAAAAGCACCATATAAATGTAACCAATTACCATTACCATTTAAATAAAAGCGTCCACATACTAAATCATGGTTATGAAACACTATCTCATAATTACAGAGAACCCTATCATAAATATGAGATAATATGTCATATTTATTAAGGAAAATACTTAATATTGAAAAAGATAAGATGGTGATTTGTTTGAATTGGGGTTTTTTAAAGATGTAAATCACTGCACTGGTAAAATAATGGCATTGATTGTACTTATTGGTCATTTTCAGCCATAACCTGGCAGTGAAGGGTATTGCTGATTTTAATTCTTGGAAAATGTGAACAGGGGAAGTGAGCACAACATGAATCCAGTCATCATTCAGCAGTTTTTGAACAACTTGACCCCCAGCTGTGCACATTAATGTTAACTTCTACCCCTGCAACTACACCTCCCCAGGCTGCTGCCTGAATGACAAGTGTTCACTGTCACTGTGTCTGGTTGACTGTGGCTGAAACAAATGAACTGGACTGAATTCATTAAACCATCTCCCCTGTAATGTAACTCCCCTATAACTCCTTGGAGACACCTTAGTTTAGCTAACCATTATAGAGAGGAATTGAATAAAAGATTACTTATTTGGGAAATATTATAACAGGAGACACACACACACACACACACAGATGCACACACACTATGATTAATTATGATTCTTTAATGAGTTAAGTTCACCAGGACACACACCACTGGAGTGTCAAATTAAACTTATAATGAACAGCTATTTCTTGTGGATTTATGAAATTCTGAACCTTGATAAGGTCAATTCTGATACACAACAATAAATTGGCATTTTCACCTGTCAAGTCAGTACACCCGAGCTTATTCCTCCAAAGCATGTCAATGACACAAACCACAACACCCCATTAGACTTTGTGCTTACGGAAAGCAGAAAATAATCTAGGTTTTATAATTAACACAGAGCAAAATGTATGCGTCTTTTCTTCTTTTCTTTTTTTTCAGGGTGACCTGCAGAGGAAATAATGTCAAATATATGCATACAAACAAACTGTTGTAGTACCGTCAACCACATAAACACATGGAAAAAGCACACACAGAGAGCCACACACCTTTCTATTAACAGGAAATCATCATGGGAGTTGGAGGTAATAGTCTTGAGGCAATAACAGTTTTAGCTAATGTAATCAGCATTCTTTATATTGTTTTGAGCTCGTGTGGAGTCCAGAATCATTTTCTGTGGAAATGGTAGCTGGATCCAATTCTGTAAAATGTGCTTCCCTTTTTGTTTTGAGTGTAGTGTAAGATGAATACAAGATCATCGTGTCAAATCTGAACTGAATGCTGTAAATATGCTGTATGGGTGTTATATAGCTGTTTTATAAGATCCTAGGGGATAAGTTACCAACAGCTTTTGCCAAAAACATGATGAGATCCTATAACTTTATATTTGTTCAGCCTTTGCACACCAAAGCAGCACTCATGCCTTCACTGACATACTGAGTTTCAACTCAAATGACTGTATAACGTTCAAATTCATTACACTTTAGTTCTGGTGGTAATATTGCCTTACAAAGAATCAGTGTTGTGTTAAATGAAATATCTAGTTATGCTAAACCAATAGCCCTTTAAATTGTTAATTAAATTTGCGACATATTCAAATCTAAAATGACTTCTGCACACACAGTATGTCAATGGCAGGGAGACTGCATGGAGTTGGTAATATTTGTGAAGAAAACTTTCATCAGTATAAAATAAAAATCCCAACTAGGCTGTTCAAAGAAGTTTTATCTTCAGTTAGCGTTTCATTATTGGATATGATTAAGCTCTTTGTTATCATGTAGTGCATTGCTTTAAAGTAGCTGAAAATAAATTTCTTCCTAAAAAGCCCACTCTGGATCCAAAGGTTTTGGCCAATTACAGACCGACATCTAACCTTCCCTTTCTCTCTAAGATACCTGGGGAAGCTGTAGCCAATGTAGAAAATGTAGCCAGTGTGACTTTATTAAGTTTATTTGAGGATTTTCATTTAGGATTTAGACAGCACTAGAAGTTACAAATGACCTCCTAATGGCATCAAACTGACTATCAAATTCTACTAGAGACTTGAACATTTAACTGGCATCAAAGGAACGGCACTAAGTTGGTTTAAGTCATATTTCTCAGATCAGTCTCAGTTTGTTCATGTTAATGATGAATCCTCCAAAGTTAGTCATGGAGTTCCACATGGTTCTGTACTCAGACCACTTTTATTCAGCTAATATATGCTTCCTTTAAGCAACATTACTAGGAATGACTCCATTAACTTTCATTGTTATTGCCAATGATATATCCGATGATATATCCACATATAGATATTTCAAGGACTGCCTTTTTTCACTTACATGACATCTCAAAAATCAGGCGCATCCTGTCTCAAGCAGATGCAGATTTGGAATGCTGCTGCACATGTGTTAACAAGAACCAAGATCAGAGATCATATTTCTCCCATTCTCTGGCATCTCTGCACTGGCTACCTGTAAAATTAATAATAGAATTTAAAATCCTTCTCTCATTTTTCTCAACCTAACAGAGCAAACAAAGACTTGTTATGTAATAAAACAAATTTATTTTTGCACCAGTGACTGGTAATGTTTTTGAAAGGCAGTGATAAATGATCTCGTCCTGCGAATAGGGGTGTCAAATCAGGAAACAATCTTGTGCATCCTTCTGGGGGGAAAGGACAAACAAAGTATTTGTGGTATTATTTTTAAGACCTGTTGGCATCAGCGGTCAGTCTGTGTTCAGACAAAAAAGTTGAACCTGGCTCAACTTTTGCCGCAATGCAATATGTTGCAACAGTGAACTGCATGAGTTAGTCCACTCTGTTCAAGCACTGTTTCCTGGTAGATTACTAGATAGAGTAATTCTTTTGTTTATGTGACATCTCTTGTAATGAAAGATGAAACCTTTGCAACCGAGAAACTTGTAAAATCCTCTCAATGTATTATAAACTGCTCAGTATTTTGATGTCTGATAATTTTTCAAACTCATGGATCTCTATCATACTGACCTTGCTGGATCACATTCTGTCATCTCACCAGCACCTGAAACAATACACCCCTTCCGTGCAATCCCTTGCTTTTTCTTAGTTAGGTTTGACAGCCTAGTGCTGAACCAACAGCTTGTCTACAACAGCTGAAGCAGCATGTCAGCAGCTCAACAGCAGCAGCTTCAGTGCCACATTGGATGTGGTAATGCACAGTACTGCTGTGCAATCAGAAGTGTCTTACTGCCTTACAGCCCAATACAAAATCAATGTACAGTAGTTAAGTTTGTAAGCTGGAAGAAAATAGACTTTGAATTTTAAAAGATCCTTTGGGTTGAAGAAATGTGCTTAAAATGTAAGCCAAAAAATGGTGTTAACAATAACATTGATTAAAGACTGAAGCACATCCTCTTTGAGCCTTTTGCTTGGTTTATATACTATAACAAAATAGTTTAACACTTTTAAACCTGACCTTCTGTTATCCAGGGAAAATCAAGGTGAGTTTATATTCTCTGAACTGCTTACTCGCTTTCAAAGTGGTTAGATTCAGACACAAAATTGAATTTCTATTCTGCTTGCTTTTTTGCACTTGGTTGGGGGGTTATGTTGATATAATATTGACCACTGTTAGATTGTTGTCACACAGATTCATTCATTCATTATAAATAAAGATCATTATTGAGGAATATGAGTTTTTTTTTATGTTGCAAGCAACAAAGTGAAAATAAACTAGATGCAAATATTGAACTTCAGAATGGTATCACACTGCATGACACTGCCCTCCTGCTCTGGGATGTGTGCGGGAGATGTGATGAATGTCATATATGAACTTAAGACCTTTGCTGTTTACCATCCTGTTTCTGCTTATCTCTGCTGTCCACAGCATACTGTCTAGTAAGGCAAAATGCTCCTATAGTTCAGTTCATTTATCAATTGGACAGTATAAAAAGATAAAACACAAAATGAAGGAAATTATTTTGACATCCACACAGTTTGTGACTGTGATAAAATATACTATTGCACCACTTGTGATACAGAAATAATTGCCTTTTGTGAAGTGCCAAGTGACCGAGGATTGCAGATACTCTTCAAAGGGCTTCAACATCACGTTATTTAATTTCCATCAGCTGCTGAATCTCAAAAGTGGTCTTTAAAATCAAGGCCTCATCTTGGGCTGTACAGAGATCATTATAAGAATTACTGCATATTCTATCTTCACAAGTATGTGTGCTCTATTCAAGTTTCACAATTCAGCTTCAAACAGATCTGTACAGCCATTGAAAGCCTCGTAAAAATTCAGCTTGATTTTAGAATAAGGCATTGCTTAAGAGTAAATCAAGAATTTATTTGACTGTCCAAAACTAGTTCATCTTCTGTTCTGTCTCTGCTTTTTCTCTTAACCTAGTGTCCAAAATCCAGACATGTCTTGTTTTTAGATAATAAGATTATTGATATGCATGATGTACAGTGGTGTTGTTTTTTATGTCCCACAAAAACATCTGTAATTACACAGCATTTCTTTATCCTGCATATGTGTTGTCAATATGGTGAAACTTGGCTTAGTTTTTTGATGATTGCACCCAACAATATTTTCAAATTCTCGTTTTATTACTTTACTTCTTACTTCGTCTTACTATCTACCTTAATATCTGTGTATGGCAACTCAAAGGTGAGATTAGAATTGGGTGAGTCTAGCAGGTATCATAGGATCATTGTTACATCCCAGCTCACAAGCTGAACCAGCTGTATTTGGTAAAACAAAGTTATTTATTCTCTGGAATTCTGATCAATTATAACAAGCGGATGCTGTTCAAACCAACAAATAAATACAACCAAAAGAGAACTCTCAAAAATCCGAGCCTATGCTATCTAAATGAACTCAGACAAGAAAGAAAAACCTGGTTAACATTCACAATTCTCAAGTGCAACACAGATGCAAGCTCAACACAAATACAAATCACAAATCTTCCATGCGCAAATGAAGGCTAGGATTTTTTGAATAAGAAATGAAAAGTGAAAATAGAAATGTCAGTTAATCTAGCAATTGCTGGTAATTCCATGAGTTTGGCTGCCTGTGACTGAAAGGTGGAGAGTCCCATGTATAATTGGGTATAATACCTGGACCCAACCTGGAAGACTCAGATTCTTCAAAGAGATGGGGAATCGTCTAATACGGACACAATGTCTAAGGCTACTGGGCTGAAATAATTACCATTGAATATGATGGCGTGAGTGTTTACCTGAATTTTAATTAATCTACCATCAAAGGACCTGCAGTCTGTATACATCAAAGCATATTTTGATGAAGGTTATACCACACTGAATAAGTAGGTAGTAACATATGCTCAGTGGAAATGAACTGTGAATGGTATTTTATGGTACCAGTATTATTTGGAGTCAGGAAAAGGTGAGGAGCTGGAAGGAACAGCAGGAAAGAAAAACTCAAACAGCATCATAGTGAGAAAAAGCAGTGGGGAGGAATCTTATCTTAAGGTCGACGGTGATTTTCTCTTGTTTTCTTTCATTTATTCCATCGTCTTTTTTGTATAAATTGTTCACAGGTGCACAGTAAAATAATCACACAGATCAAAATGAATCCCATCCAAACCAGCCTTAGTGGGCAAGCAATGATTTTTCAAGTTGTAATCAGACCAGACTGTGCTTTTAAAAAACCTTCTTCAGACCTTTTCTTGCTTAAAATTAATGAACACTCGCCAAAAACATCTGCCAGGAATAAAATACTTTATCATTTTGCTCTTCTGTTTCCTTAAACAAGAAGTAACATCCTTATAATAAGACATGGAACCATATAATCACATCACATCACATGGACTAGGTGGTAGTTCACCATAGAGCTTGTTCTTAAAGAATAGAGCTCCATGGTGTTCACCTTCCTTTGTTCACTGTACGTTGGCTGGCACTTTAAATCATTATTTCAATGTGGTATGAGACAGGGAGTGATGACAAGCTCTTATCTCTGATTTTCTGAGTGGTATGGACACTGAATTCTTTATTAAACTGAGAGCTCCACAGAGACACATGTAAGAGATGCACCACTGTAGTGTTTCATGTTTTTTGCAGGACTTCATACAGGTCAATGGGAATATAGGGTTTATTTCTCTGCTTATAAAAACACTGTTTAAGCTTTGATGTGGTTTCATACAGTGATCCACAAGCACCAAATTCAACCAGGGATAATGAAAGCAAGACATTTTTTATTTTGCATCTACATGTAAGACAGCTGCAAAAATAGTTTGCATATTATTTTAAAAAGTGAAAACTAGGTAAGAAGTGGCTTGTTTTTTCTAACTATCCTTGCGCATAAATACCTACTCCATATTTTCCAAACTGACATTATTTATTAAACATTTTATGTTTCCAGCCAATTTTTCAGTTTGTTTATGTAAGTCTTAAACCCCCAAATAGTTTTAAGGCTTTACAAGCATTCTCCACACTACCAGGGATTAACATTTTCTTGGAGAAATGCTGAAGTGTGTATTCATTAGCATGGACCACATCATCCAGTTATGTTTAAATGATTTATAAACCCCATTTGCAACAGATGCAAGTCTACGACTGGTAACTTCGGACATTCTTTTTGGCTATGCAGTAAATTGTACACATACTAGGAAAATATTTTTCACTGCTTCTCTGTGGCTTATGAGAAATGTTAGGAACCAGATCCGCTTGTAGACATTCTCAGGGCAACTACTGTGCTGCTTTGGTGACTGGGAATATGCAGCAGGGGACACTGGCATCCTAGTGGCAGGTTCCTCTGCTAAGGCAAGTTGCTGGAAGTTGGCAGCAGGGTGGTACACCCTGGTACTGAAGGCTCCAGCTGATGGATGATCCTACCATTCAATGACAAAAGCAGGCTGCTGTGGTTGGTGGACGTGGACGGCTGTGGGCACTGGCATCGCACTGCCAGGAGCCCAGGTTATATGCTACTGTGGTTGTTGGAAGTAACCAAAGACTCTAGCTGATATGAGCTGACAGATGATCCTGACATCCTAACTAAAGCAGACTGCTATAGTTGCTGGAAGTGGACGGCATGGAGCGCTGGCATCCCACTGTCAGGAGCTCCTGCTAGAGCAAACTACTGCATTTGCATCCACGTGCCAGGAATCCCTGCTAGAGCAACCTGCTGTAGTTGCTTCTGGATATTGTACATGCAATGAACAAATATTCTAAATGAGTTGAGCAGAAAATTATCATTTTTGTATAATTCCACATGTTGTGATCATAGATTAAATATATTGTGTCAACTTCCGCCCCTACCGGCCCTTCTGTAATAAATTATGCTTTTATTGCTCCCTTGATATTTCTATTGCTCCCATTTGATTTTCCCGCAAGTTACCAAATGCCAAGATAGGACTGACAAATGAGGAAAAGCTTCATTTTCACAGCAATAACCATTTCACACAAGCAATAATAGTCTAACTGCAAGCTTGCCATATTTGCATATGTACTTTCATTGACTCCTGCAGTCTTTATTTGCATCATTCTTCAATTTTAACACAGCAATAGGAACATTAAACCAATTCTTTACTATTAAGCAATTTTTCTTACACGTTTTTTTATTGTTGTTAAGAAATGATTTCTCCTTTATGTTTTGTGTCTGTATTGTATCTTACTGAGAACATATCTAAGACCATTTATTTTTAAACAAAAATGTGATTAAAATGTAAAATGTGTAAAAGTTATATTTTTCCCATGACAAGTAATATTTCACTTTTTTGAAACCCACATGAAGACCTATATTAGAATTATATCATATTTATATAATTAGATTTAAAGTGTTTACTTTTGTGTTTATTGGTGTATTGCATTGCTTGTGTCCTCACAGGACCTTTGTAGGCATGTAAATACTATGACGTTAAATTAAATGTAAAGCAAACAAGTTCCTATAAGAACAAATAAACATTGCACCCTGCCATGACATGCTGGGGTTTAGAGGAAACGCTCAGGATGATCAGAGGCTGGTCCTACTGAACACAAACCAAAACCCCACTGGTAAGATCTGCGGGATATTTTGGTTTGTGCTTGGTTTGGTGAAATCACTGCCAGACCCCTGTTGATTTTTGCAAGCAATGTTGGCAAGCTAACAGTGTATGAAACCAGAACTCTCAGAATCACTGAAGGGCACATCCAGCTCATACACCATACACTAATTATTGTTGAAAAATTATCCAGGAATTGAACAAAACTAAGCAAGTCAACTAAGAAATGGCGAGGAGGCCTTTTTCAAAGCTTTGTCTGAGGGGAGGACTTCGAAAACACCTGTACTAGACAATTGGCTGGCAAGTCTTTATTAAACACTATAATTCACCATCATTGTACACCTATAGATGTTTGTTAACGGTTCAAAATTAATGTTCTATGGAAGTATATTGATGTCAAAAGAGTTAAAAGAGCACAAAACTAATTATGAGAACTACACAGACATTCATAAGATTCATAAGAGCACAATCAGATTTGAGCATGCAATCCCAATCATTCAGACGCTTGTTTCTGTGCTTCTCTCAATTTTTTCCAGCTATTTTCGGCAGCATCTGTGCACTTGAGATGACAAGAGGTCACTTGCTAATCATTTTTCGCTAGCAAGCTGCACACAAACATCTAGACATCGGGGTTAAAGTCCACACAAGAAAAAACGTCAGCTTCTCTGTAAGGAGTGACTGTGATTTAACGCCTGTGCGCCTTATCGTTTAGCCTAAAATATCTCCCTTTATTTATTACATTAGCGTTGGCATGTGGATCTGCTCTGTAGCCTAAACTATTTATATCAGTATGTCTGTGATTTCCTTCTGAAAATGCTGTCATTCTCAATCAGATCACCGTAAACCCAGCCACCTCACATCAGGCTCATTAGATTTCTGAGGGTTGCACTCTGCTCAGAAGTGACATTGAGCCTCATTCATAGGCAATTTTAGTTTCCTGTTAAAAGTGTTCATAAAAACAAAAACAGCCCGTTTACACTCCCAACTTCTCAAAAACAACAGTTTGTTCAGTAGTCCTATGCTTCAAACTTTAACACTGAAGGGACCTCTACAGCCCCACTAATGTTTTGTTGTGTCCATGTACATGGAGGAAGAGCTAAAGAAACAAACAGGACATTCATCCAGAAGACCACTGTCTGGGTGCTGTGTGAAACCAAAAGTCAACAGTGATTTCTTTTTAACTCACATAAAGTATCAAAGTTTTTTTTCCCCCCCCCAAACCTAACCAAACTGCAACAATGTAAAAGTGAACATTGCACATTAATTGTTGCTAATTTGACCACAGAGCCCTGCACATGCAAAAATTATGTTGGGATCGCTACAGCGTCCTTGTTTGAAGCGTTGGGCCACTGACCAAGCTGCCATTTTTAACGAGCTGGAAGTGAGAACTGAAACTACTTCTAGTTCAAAAATCACACTAGGAACTAAATGTTAAGTTAACGCAAAGCTAACACAGCCACTATGATAGTTATAGTGAAATTGTGATTGGACTCTCAAAATTTCTGTTATAATGCCTAAATAATTTAACAAATTCAATTTTTAGTCATTTGTCACTACATTTTGATTTTTAAGTTAAAAGACACCAAATAATGCTCTTTGTCTCCATCTGGTGGTTAAAAACTGAGTAATAAAGTTTTTAATGTCTTTCTTTTGTTGTTTGTTTGTTTGTTTGTTTGTTTGTTTGTTTGTTTGTTTGTTTGTTTGTTTGTTTGTTTGTTTGTTTTAGGTAATAGTGCTAAAAATGACCCTTCAGTAAAAGATAAGAATGAACATGTGAGTTTTCAGTGGGGATTCAAACTACCAAAAGTGAGTGCATGCATCTTGAGAAGTCCAATTGTTGCCTTAAATTTAGTTTCACAATTCCTCTTGTAAGCTCAAATCATCTGTTGCTCTCACAATTCCGTCCTCTGTTGCTCACGAATCTCATTCTCCTCTTACAGATTCATGGCTGTTTGCTCCAAAAGGTTGAGTTGCAGAATGAGCGCTTGAATTGTTTTGTGGTCTCTCAACTCTTTTCGTCAATATACTTTTAGAATGCACCAATGAGTCTAAGTTAAAACTTGGAGATTGGGTTACTTCTGTAACCAGTTTTGTAAAATAGATAAATGGCTGGCTCAGAGAGAGCCACACAAATTCAATTTCATCGGGGTGTGGATGACATTTGTGTGAATCCATTGTCATCCATTACAATTGGAACTTACTTGTCTGGTGTTATGCCTTTAGGATTCATAGATTAACGGGAAATTTCCTTTGTTTAACTCAATATTTAACATGTGGAAATCACATGGCACTGAGGTCAAAGCCAATGGCTTAAAGTTGTTCTCTGGAAAAAGGGCCCCTGTATGGAAATGTGGGTAAAATCTGATTACTGCAGAGTGTTTTTGTGTCTCCTCCAGCCTATCTCGAGACCTATCTTATTTCCCCTCTCTCTGAATAAACAACCCATATCTCTGGCAAGAAGCCACAATTGATTGCCCCTTCTTTCTCAAACCACTTTGCCTTTCTGCTCTGCCCCTTGTGACAGGATTCAATCTACCCCCTCAGCCCATAACAGTTCATTCACATTTAGCTGACAGATCATCTCACCATAAGAAAACTGGGAATGAGATGAGGGCTCATTGTCTTTTTTTGTGTGTGTTAAAACTACAAAATGACCAGCAGCCTTTACAGGATTATGGAGGTCGCTCAGGATCAATTACTGTGAAAATGCAGCTGCAGGGAAATCATTTCTCCACTTAATGTTATTGGAATACAAGATTTGTTCTTTTTGTGCATTTACTTATTATTATATTCCTTTGTTTTACTCTGAGCAATTTGGCTGTAATCCAAAAAGACACTGTATCTGTATGTTTTGAGTTAAAATATCTATTAAAAATGTATAGTTTGTTCTCTGGTGTCTCTTGGGGAAATAATAAATGTTAATCAATTTACAAATTGAGATTCTTTACCCAGGCTTGTACTTTATAAAGCTCAGGTCTTCACACATAAATAAATTACAAATAAGAATATTGAATTCCAGCCCTGTTTGGATGTGTCTTGTACAGATGTAAAGCTGTATTTGACTGAAACCAAATGGAATGGCACATAAATACCACATCATGTAAAGACATTTCATGTGGCATTTAACGCATTTTCTTTTCTTTCTTTTTAAAAAAAAAATAAAACAGGAAACACCAAACAAGAAACGCAAAACCATGACACACGGGACACAAACAGCAGTGTCCTGGGTGGAAGTTTTGTCATTTTTAAACCCATCCATCCACCTCACCCTCCTCCTTCAATCACAGGCTTTTTACTACATCACCTGACATTTCTTTCTCAGTGACATTTATGTCATTATGTCATGACACTATCATGAAATGATGCTAAAAGCAAGAGAATCAACAGGTGAAATGACTTCATATTGTGAAGAATTTTATTCATCAATGGTCACATCAGGCAGCGAAGAGAAAGTGCACTGGAGTCTAAGATGTCTTATGCTAAAAGGTTTATTGAGGCTTGGCCAAGGAGAATGGAGGATTTATCAATACACTGACCGAGTTTTGAATAAGCTGTCCTCTCTGGTGCTACCCCATTGTCCTATCACAGCTTCCCAATCCCCTTAAAATACAATGGCATCATGATGGGGTCTAATCACCAAAGACTCACCAAAGAAAATGTGTCAATCAAATGAAATTCACTCTTAATGAAGCCTCTCCTGGTTGAACTGAGGTCATACTCAAGTTAGAATTCTCTGTATGAGTGACACCTTTAACATTACATTGTCATTGACCATTTCCTAATATCAAAAGATGATGTAATGTTGCTGTTTTCTCCATTTTAGAAAATTTTAGTTACACTGGGAAGCTTGTTAAATAGTGTTAGTGTACATATAAGATGTACGTGTATATTAATGATATTAAACATTGCACGGATAATGAGAACAGCTGCAGGAAGCAGTAAAACAGAGGCAGATGTCCTTCGAATGTTCTATAGCATCTGTCACTACTTTAAAAATGTTTCTTCTGACATTGAAATAATATCACTTCTAGCAAAAAGTAATCTTTCAAACTGTGAGCAATCTCTTTTTATCTGAACAATACTCATTTTTGTTCAAACCTTGTTCCATGTTCTCATCTACCAAAAGCTATACAAGGTGATAGACATGGAGAAAAGTTGAGATTAGACCTGAATGGGAAAAGGGCAGTGTAGCCTGACCTGTTTGAATGGGAAAAGGCGAGCGAACATGTGTTCAATTTCCCCTGACTTTCAAGATATAGGTTACAGAAGGTAACACGTTTAACTCTTAAATCAATCACACTCTTCATGTTCCATTAGTGCCATGCTTGTTCATGTGCGTGGTCGCCAGCAGTCACATGTGCAACTAGAGCATGTATGAATGTGTGTCCCACTGTGTGTGCAAGCACATTTGCTCTTTCTATCAGCAAGCTCACATGTGGTCCCTCTCAGGCTGAGAATAGATTCATAGTTGGGTAACTTCACTACAGAAACATTTAAAGTTACCAATAACCACTGACAATACCTTTTGTATTACAGCCTACATATCTGTGATATTTGAAATTTCTGCATACGTTGCTTCTATCCACATCACTTCTTGTCTAACATCACATCAGCACTCAAATGGTCCAACGGACACATTCTTTCTAAAAAAAAGTTTCTATGAACTTCTACAAACTGCATCAGCAGTCAGATAAAATGCACCCAGCTCTCAATGTTAAAAGTTATCTGATTGTGACAAAGGCACAGAGCTAATGCTATTTTTCTAACACACTCAGCTGAAGCTTGAATGACTCTTTTTGTACTGATAAGCAAAAAGCTTGACAGCACTATAGAAATCCATATATTGATGTTTTCCAGGCTGGTATTTTTCATTTAGAGTGAGGGAAATTGTTCTCTTTGAACTGAAAAGTTTTGTATGAAAACATAATAAGTACAAAAGTTGAATAGTACCATGTAAACACAACTATGGCTATACAGACAGTACTGGATATATACAGTCATATCCAATTACATATCAGTGTTAATTTGGCAGCTATTTCAGATTTAAACACACAAAATTAATTTTGGTTACATTTTCGTTATTTTCATCTGTCATAGTTTTAGTTGAAGACAACTCAAAATGTTTTAGTCCAGTTTAACTTGACAAAAACTAAATGTTCAAATTATTCAAAATATTTTCTATTTATCTTCAATCAATCAATCAATCAATAAATCAATGACTGATCAACTGATTGATCAATCATTTGATCTTTATTTATATTGCAGTGCTTTTTTAAGTGAACAACAACATAGGATGTTAAAAAGCATTTAGAGACTGATGCAAACCAAAACAACCAAATTGAAAAGACAACAATAAAGATGGGTAGTTAAGATAATAAAAGATAATACAACAAATAAAAATGATAAAATACTTGTAGTGTAAAAAAATCTGTAGTAAAAAGTTACCAAAATAGAATAAAATGAATGATGATGTAGTAAAAAGTTACCAAAATAGAATAAAATGAATGATGATCAACAGTAAAATGTTTTTCTTGGCGTGTGTCTGAGAAACACATGTTTAATGAAGGGTTACTTGTTTTGCTGCTATTCCACAATAAAGAACGCATTTGGAACGCCCACTACTGTAGTACTGTGGGCGGGGGAGAAAAATAAAAAATAACAAAGCGTTCTGGCTTCTAGTTGCTCCAAGCAGCAGGATCAGCCCCCTCAGTCCTTACAATTATGCTCCTACAGTGCATAAGCAGGGCAGCTTGCACTGGGTCAAGTCATCGATTAATGGATATTTTTGCGGGTCGGGCAGTGCGGGTTAGCTCTGGCAACGGGTCGGACCTGTACATAACTCTGCCTCTTTTCTCTGACCTACTGGTGGAAAATATCTTGTTTTCATACATTTGGTCATATAATTCAAAATCTGTGTTAGCTCTTCATATTCTTCTCTTTGTCGTGGAAAACAGGCTACTAAATGGATTTTTCCAAATACAATATTGAGGAAACATAATTGTTGCAAAGATTATTTTAACAGTTCAAAAAGCAAAGTACTATGTGTTTCAACCACAAAAATACCATTGGGGTGGATGGCAGGCAAAGTACAGGACGTTAACATAATAACAGTCCCAAACCCTGTTTGATTCAATTTGCAATCAATTAACAGAAATCAGCAGCAATTCTTCACTAATGGTTGCCATTTTTCTTGAAAGATGAGTTGAACATTTAATGATCAGCTAATGGTAAATTGACCAATCATTCCAATATTCAACACAGCGCACATTTTCTCGATGTAACACAGTGGTGTAGCTGCACAGCTTTTGTTTCTCACTATGTCTCCTCCCTTCTGGAAGGATCCTCGGAGAGGATTGCTCATCAGGCCTGCAGCCTTTCTCTCATCTCTCTGGTCACAATACAAGTCTTTGAACTGTTGACACTTGTATCACAACCCTAGACCAGTCTGAGAGACACACAGGCTTTAAAATCCGCTTCCAAATACCAAACCTGCCATTGCTCTTCCTGCTGCCCTGACAGCAACGCCACAGCTCGCCTCACACCTTATTAACTGTAAGCAGCATCCTCAAAGGAATCCCCAGGGTCACAGACAGGGTTATTTACCACACCTGTCACCTGGCTCAAAGGCTTTTTGTTGTCGATGCAACGGCTTTGATCTGCCGGATGCAACAATGGAACAGCAACATGGTTTTGCTGGGCATGTTTCATCAGACTGCTCAGTAACCTTTTAATTGTGGAAATACAGTGCAGGAGATCAAAGTCCAATAAAGATCTTATGAAATGAGAAAAGTCGATATGTCGACACTGCAACCCTAGTGAGGAAAAAAAACAGCTTAATCAGGTATATGTCCATCGATGCTGTGTTTCTGTCTGGAATATGTCACTATGGCTTTTGAGACTGTTAGTCTGAACATTTTAATAGCTCTGTTTTGGCCAATGAACATGCAGTTTGGACATGATTTAGACTAATTGGAGCTGTGTTAGCTGTCCGATGTTCCTATCAATTCTGACATATCAAAGTGCTGATTGCCAGACCTTATTATTGCTGAAAAATGCTGCTTATTAACATTCGACCTGGTATGACTCACTGTTGGAACAATGTGATACTTCAGGCTATTAAATGATTTTCCATGATGTGCTTGGATTGTTGTTGTCTCTCTTGAAGGAGGCACTTCTGAGACCAATGCAGTAAATTGTGTATTTATCCTTTATAGCCATCTGTGTTTGCATGTGGCATGAAGCAGTTCAGGGACACTTGTGATGAAGTGGTCACGAGTCTCAGTTATGCATCTAATTAATCAAAATAATTCCTATAAAACCTATAAAGTGTCTGTTTGCCAAGAAATTACTGTTACTCAATGTATTAAGAAATGATTTGGCTTTTTTTAAAAAGAAACTTTTAAATTTGTCACCTAGTTGCAGCCATTTTAGGTGACCAAGAACAAGTTGTGAATACAATTATCACCTCCATAAATCTGTGGAGATTTATAGGTGGTTTTCTGTTTATCTGATGAATCTAATGTCTCCTTTTAGCTCTGATTTGGGTCCACAGAAGACAGAAACATCTGGCTTTTTAGCAGCTCAATGCCCCACTGTCTGGATTGGTACTTGGCAGGTACAATGTACTGTGGTTTTATTTTGACAGAAACATCTGGATGCTGCTGGAAACATCAGTTAAATTTTGGGGTGTAAAACCAAAACAATGAGCTGAAAGATACTAAAACCAATCAGAAGAATTGAAACAAAAATTCTACGTAGGTTTGACACTACAATAAACCCTTTCCACTATATGTAATTATTCAATGAATTGTTAATGGTAACATTGATTAAATGGGTAATATGTGAGATTGGGCCAGAATTATAGTTATAGTTGTAGTAGTTAGTTTTAACATTCAAAAAGTGAATTAACATTATCAACATAACATTAAGAGGCTATAGTGTTATGGAAAAAATGTCTGTATATTGTTTGTTGCAATGATTTATTGAAATTAGCATGCAGTGTTTTATTGTCATACTATTTACGCTTCAAGAGGCGATAGATACGTTACTGTAGTGTCCTGTCTATCCTCCAACATATGGATGAATAAAGAACCATATAAAATAAAAAAAAGTGAAGAACCAGAGTTTGTTTTTTTTTAGAGTGAGGAATTATACATTGTTACTTTAATGCACCAGTGTACTTGGGGCTGAGTGCCACAGACAGGATGGGGAAGTCAGAACATATTCATAAATGGGCAAACACATCACAAGAAACAGCTGCTCTAACCTTTAATGTTTTTGACAGCATTATATTAGTGTCAAATAATGATCCCTGTGACAGATTATCCTATTTGGTGTGAAAACTGTTGATATGCGACATCCCATAATTCCCTTTGTTTGGAAAACACAGCTATAGCTTTTTGGAATTGCTCACTAAGGTCAGCTCGACCATCTGCTCCTCTATGTCGTAAATGTGTACATTTGCCAACTGAGCAGGGCTGACACTCTGCCTCCTGGAGATATTCAAAAACTGCCTCCATCCAATCTACAATCGCTAGCCAGACATATTAACTACCTTATGCAAAAACGTTCTCTGTGCCAAGCGATATTACCTTGGCAATTCTGCACAGGTTGTGGAGAATAATTAAACATTCTGTTAGGATTTTTAGTGCAAAACATGAGCATTTACAGTATCATTGAATATACCATTAGGTTTAGTGTTCCTTTCTTTTCAATGCAGTTTTGGGTCGGTTAGCTGCAGTCGAATTAGGGGTCACATTAAGATTCATATGTTATGTTGAATCTGTCCTTATCTTTTTTCTACAGAGGCCACATCAGCATTATGTACAACTTTGTAACAGGAGATAATCTTGACAAAGATAAAAGAGGAAGTGATGAACAGACTATGACAGATATGCTCTCTTTTCTTCCCATCTCTTGATTGCTCTCAGGCACAAGAGGAGAGGATCCATCCAACCTCCTTCAAACTCCTATCACCCTCCACATCTCTGCCTGTCTCCTTGATACGTCCTCCTGGACTCTATCTTATCCACTTCTATGCAACCCTCAGACTTCAGCCTCTTTTATCTCCACTCTTCTCCCCTGACTCTATCTTTCCAGACTCTTCCGAGTTCAGCCTCCAAATGATAAAAAAACAAATCCAACAACCTTGATGTTCTCTCTCCACTCTTCAGTTTGACCAAGCTCTTTGTAGTTTACTGACAGAAAATCGACAAAAAGTAAGATCAGACAAAAGTGAGGCCTTTGTGGTGTGACAGCTTTAATTTTGACAGATACCATTTCTGTGAAGCCTTTTAAATATATGTAAGAAAGCTCTGTTGTTAGTAATTCATGTAAATTCAATGTCATGATTTCTGCATTTTATGCTTTTGAGTCAAAACCTAAGAGTGCAGATGATTTGTTTCAGCTCTAATTCAGCTGTGGAATTCTTTTTACCCTGTCTATCTATCCCATCTATCAAGACTCTTAACCATAACCTGAATGTCATCAACATAAAACAGGTTATTATTTATGCAGTTATTTCAAATTAAAGCATGGGTGCTTTGAAGATTTCAAGTCAAGGGCACTTGAGAGGGACACTGCTAAGGTTCAACAATAACAACCTCTAAAAGGGGTCTCTAAGTATACCAAGGAGCTTGCACTGGTGCTTAAACAGGGTATAGATCATTAGTTGACAATCTTTCCATTCCCTTCCGCTTATCCAGAGTTGGGTCATGGTGGCAGCAGGTTTAGCAGGGCACTCCAGCCACCCTTCTCCCCAGCAACACAGTCCAGCTCCTCCTGAGGGATCCTGAGGCATTCCCAGGATAGATGGGCTATATAGTCTCTCCAGCAGCCACCTCAGTTTCCTCCTTCTTCAGCTTGACGGCCTCCTTCTACGGTTGCTGCCACGACTGGCAGAGGTGACCTTCTGACCACAACTCCTAGCAGGTGCATCAACAATGGAAGTTTTTGAGCATGGCCCACTGGAATTCCATGTCCCCAACCTCCCCCGGTATGCACGAAAAGTTCTTCCGGAGGTATGAGTTGAAGACCTCGCAGACAGGGGCCTCTGCCAGATGTTCCCAGTTCACCTTTACTGCACGTTTGAGTTCACCAGGTCTGTCCAGCATTCTCCCCCTCCACGTGATCCAACTCACCACCAGGTGGTGATCAGTTGACAGCTCTGCTCCTCTCTTCACCTGAGGGTCCAAGACATACGTTATGCTCGAAAATGGTACCACAGAAGTCCAATAACAAAACACCGCTCGGGGGAAAAGATCAAGCAGGCCGTTCCTTCCAATCACACCCACATGGGCGTTGAAGTCCTCCAGCAGAACTATGGAGTCACCAGGTGGAATCCTTTCCAGGACCCCACCCAGAGACTCCAAGAAGGCCGGGTAATCTGAGCTGCTATTCGGTACAACTGGCTTCCGGTTGTAGTTTGGCGGGTTTTGGTTGCAACAGAGATCCCCTAGTTGCCGTTTATACTGTTTTCATGATTTCACAACTTCTATTGATAGTGTCTAAGTTTCAGTTGATATCAACCCCTCAGTTCTTTAATAATTTTAGACCAATTTCTAAACTTATAATTTTATCAAAAATGTTCGAAAATCTCAGCTTTTAGCTATTTTATGTGTCACAACAACCTCTTTAAAGACTTCCAGTCAGGTTTTAGAGCCCAACATAGCACAGAAACTGCACTCCTCAAGGTGACTAATGACGTTCTTTTAGCAGTTGATAGGGGCGAGAGCGTAATTTTATTTAATATTTCTTCTGATCCCTACCCTGGGACCAATTTGCTTTGGGAGACCCTACCAGGGGCTATTGCCCTGGATAACACCGCTTTCCAGGATCATTGAGATATGCAAACCCCACCACCCAGTAGCGATTCTTAGGGGGCAGATGGGTCCCTCTCTCCAACAACACACTCCAGCTCCTCCCAGGAAACCTGAAGGGTTCTCAGGCAAAATAAGCTTTTTCTGGGTTTGTCCTGGAGGGTCTCCTGCCAGTTGGATGTGCCCAGAACACCTCCAAAGGAAGGCACCCAGGAGGAATCCTGATCAGATGCCCAAACCACCTCAAGGAGCAGCAACTCTACTCTGAGCTCCTTCCAGATGTCCAAGCTTCTCACCCTATCTCAGCTACCTTATGGAGGAAACTAATCTCAGTTGCTTATATCCAATCTTATTTTTTGGGTCAGTAACCAAAGCTCATGACGATAGGTGAGGGTTAGAAAGCAGATAGACTGGAAAATCGAGAGCTTCTCTTTCCGGCCTAGCTCCTTCTTCCAACAGCCTAGTACAATGTCCGCATTGCCAGTCCCATTCCAATCCAATTTCATGCCACTCATAACCAAGACCTCGAGTCCTTCACTAGTGGCACTACCACCTCCCAATCATTTCAGTCATAACATAATAACACTGTACTCCTCAAGTTTATTGCAGAACCTGTGCTTTCACATTTGACGGCCAGCTGCAAACCAGCTAAATAATTTTGTACAAAATCATTTGGTCATACATACATACAACATAACCATGACATATTCAAAAGAAAGTAATAATAAACACAATGAAAGCTACATGCTGTCTGTTCATTGCTAGGATTTTTTTCCTAGAAATAGGATGGGTTTTTTTCTAAAAAATCATTTTGAGCGCTTAATACCAAGAACAGTGAGAACTACTGGGAACAGCTTCCTGGAAACATTACGTCTGTTCACTCTACTGGACAGAAAGACTCCAATTTCTCTTCGATCTTTCTACTTTTCTACATTTTGGGATAGGTGGCTTAGAAGACAGTTTAAAAATGAGTCTGGCAGAAAAATAAAACTTTTCACTGTTCAAAAATCCATTAGGGTACCTCAAGATTGAATTTGTCCTGAAGAAAGAATTTGTACATGCAGTTGTGACAGATTTTTTAGTTGAAACTTTTAAACTAGACTAAGGAATTACATGAGCAGATTACAGTTTCATATATATATATATATATATATATATATATATATATAATATATCTATATATATATTATATATATTATTATATATTTTATATATATATATATAAAAAAGAGAGAGAGAGAGAGAGAGAGAGAGAGAGAGAGAGAGAGGATATTTGAAAAATAATTGAAAAGGCAGGGGTAGCACAAAGAGAGGTTATTCAAACGGATTTTTTATTTATTTATGCAGCAGCAGAGATATAATTCATTCTTGTACATTCTTGATAGTCATGAATGAATTCATGCTTTTTCATGTATAAAGTTGTGATAGATACACACCATGACAAATATCCTTACTATACCTACCTGTTACTATTTATTTTTGTAGGACAATAGTACTGATACACTTGTTTTTACTGTTTTCTCTGGAGCTTTTTCACAGCCAGAGAAATTAACGCTACTCCTCCCCAAGAAGTCCATGAACAGTAGGGGCGATATATTACAACTTGAACGTCAGCAGCAGACCCTGAATAGAAACTGCTGCTGCTTTCTTTAACAATGCATGGTAAGGTTTTATTTTACAGGTGTGTAATTTTATACTGATTTCCTTAAACGTGTTCTGGAAATAACTGTGCAGTTAGGTGCTAATTGTAGGGAAAATAGAAACAGTGTTCACTTGGTACACTACCAGTTAATCAGTTCAAATTACTGGCTAGTATTAAAGTCCTTTTAGTCAGTGCACAGCAGATCAGCTAAACATGAAAAACGAAACAGAGAACAAAGATCCACTCGACTTTACAGGGCATGCTTGCTTCTTATTTTGTTTATTTTCTGTTATTTATTAATTGTTATGCACCAAAATACCAAGGCAAAGTCCTTGAATGTGAAAACTTGACAATAGACATAATTCCACATACTATATATATATATATGAAGAATAGTTTCCAAAAATAAAATGTCATTAAATAGAATAGTTCTTTAAAGGATATTCCTCTAAGCAAGATATTCTAGTATTGATGGTGTCTGAGTCTGTGGTTTGGCTCTTATGAATATATATTTAAATACCCCAAATACACACTCCCAGTACACAGACATGTATGTAAACAATGTGACTCATATTGCAGGTGCAATGTGAGCATTACTGTTTTAAAAGTATAAATAATTATATGTTGGTATCAATTTTTGGAATTTCAGCTACACATGTTTAAGAATTGGCAGACATGCAAGATACTGAAGCCTTGCTTGTACCTCGTAGTTGCACCTTTTCTCCTGAATAGTTTGACCTTTCCAAGATGTCAGACTGACAGCCACACTATGGCTTGTTTTACACCAAACAACAGTGGTGATGAGCCCGTTTGCAAATTATGCAACATGTTAAACATGTAATGAAAAGCTAGATATAAAGATATTTGCTAGATATAAAGATATTTGGCACAACATCTGTGTTTCTGCATCAGCACAAAGGAAGTAACAACCAGCTGTCTTTAGATTGATGCACAGCCTATTATCTGTGATTGGCACTCACTCAACTCAGCCAACATCTGATTTCCAGGCTGTTATTAAAGACAAAAAAAAAAAAAGATTACCTTTTCTTTTTCTTTCTTTTTCATTGAAGCACAATGACAAGCAATCACTGCACTATATGTGCCATTAGCCCTCAAATGAATCAGTACATTGGCTGTGGATTGAAAGCGATGAGTTAGGTTCTAAAAGGAAATGCCCCTGTCAAATCGATCCGCCTGCTGTGACATATCAGTATTTAACCTTCCTGCAATCTCGGTGGATGCTGCCTGCACACGGTGCCGGTATGGACATTAATTCCTCCCACTCATGAGACCTTTCACCTGCACTGCTGGAAAAAGCAGTCGAGCTTATGACAACGTATGAAGACACGCAGCGGATGTCTTGTGTCCATCTTGCTTTATGCATGTAGCTTGTAGACCCAAAGGAACTGCTTTTCATCAGGTTGTAAGTTCATACAAAGGTACAAAAGTCAAACAGTTCAGAAAGAAAAGAAAATATTAAGAAATGCAAAGAGAGTGACATCTGTTGGACGAATGAAGAACTTCATGCTCATGATGTATTAGACTCAAAATCCAAGGAATTAAAAAAAAAAAAGAGAAAATATCAGCACTTTGTGTTGTGTAAAGAGACACAATTTAAAAAGAAAACCTGGCATGATTCAAAAAGGTTAACTTCTGTAAAAGACATTTCAGCAGCAGACATATTTCAACACACAAGAATGAATTTCCTCACAAATTCTATCAAGTTAAATGTAGATGTCACAAGTCTGTTTCGTCCTTGCCTGCTAAAAACAATGTCACACAGAAACACTTTTCCAAATTGACTTCCTGTCAGGAGGATAACATTGTTTAAATGCAGATTTCCACCTGGTGTTGTGGTGTATTGTTTGACTTTCAGTAAGAAGTGATTACCTGCACCGGGGCAACACTCCCCCTCCATTTAGATGAGGCCATCAGCAAGTCAATTTGTCATTCATAGCAAAGAGATCAAAATGTTGAAAACAAGACTTTTAATAACAGAGCTCCAAGGACCAAAGTGACAGCCAAAGGATGTTGTCAATGTAACGGGGAAAATCGTGTTATAGATTTTAGAACTTGGCTGATTTGATCCCATTCAGCCAGCAGAGCATGAATTTGTGACTAGAGGATTTTCTCCCTGTAGTGATGTTTGAAACCACATTGTAGTTTTACTGCATATCAATCTGACAGTTGTTGCTCTTGAGTATTGCAACACTTTGCAATATATTTCTCTCCTTTTCAACTCATTGTGTATGTTTGTGGTCTGGGTTTCTGTTGGCCTGCCTGCCACCAACTGTCTCAGAGGGACAACTTCACTTGCAATTCTACATGTACTACAAGGACATGTAGTCTCACAAACAAGTTTGCAGTAGTGGTGCAAGAGTTTACTGAATGCTGCACTGAATTGGTAATGATATTTGTCAGAGATTTATATTTTATATAACATGGCAATTAAATAGTAAATTGAGTTTGATTAGATTCTGGCTTTGTCATATACAGACTGGTGACAAATTAAAGGGAAACAACTGAATAAATGATTAGAGAAACACACAGGTGCACTGCATGGTGCAGTTAAGCAGTTACCATCCAATCAAGCGTTCTGGCATGCATAGAAATGCTGAGCAGGCCCAGCTGACTCCGATTTTGTATCAAGATGGCAAGAGGGGCATTGTTGGGAGGTTCGGTCACAAAGACTGCTCAACTGGCTAATGTTCCAGTAGGAATAGTGACTAAATCTACATTTGGATCAATGAGACATACATCAGTAAATAGGATCGGAGATTGCTGTCGACAAAGCTCATTTGAAGACTGTGCTTCTCATGCATTAGTGTGATATGTAAAGAAATACAGAAGAGCAACTCCTTCAACTTCTTCAGGTGACTGAGAATGTCCATGCAGGATGTGAGCGTTAGCAAAAACAATCTGTCAATAATCACAAAGAGATCATATTTTTGTAGGGTCCTTCACCGTATTCTACAAGTGGGTGAATGCACCAAGACAACGGTTCAGACTTAAAGTGCCCTATAGTTTTGATTTGGCATATTCAATGACACAGTCTGTTGAATTCTGGCAACATAAAGAAAATTGTGATATTTCTGTTAAACTTCATGCCAAAAAGACACGCCCATGAGGGTGATCGGGTTAGCTGGACAGATGGTTATGCAGATCGCCGGATGGGCCGGTCTTGAGTCAGGTCTTTCTAAGGAAAGTAAAGCTAAAGCTCTCAGTCAAGCTGTTCATCTTGCTTAAAGGGAAGTGCCACTGCACATCAATACAAAGTTCCTCAAGGTGATCACCTTTATCCACCTAGCATTGCTATCCTGATGGGAGAGGTCTTCTCCAGGATGCCCCTCAAAGGGCATGTTAATGGTTCATTGGGTATGAAGATGATGTTAATCATATGCTGTGACCACATCCTAACCCAAATGACGACCTATGAAGGATTTTGGACCAACATGTTATACAGCACATACTTTTGGAAGAATGTAGTACAGTCCCTGAGACTTGTTGAATTAATGGAAAGGAGCATTAAAGCTGTTGTGGCAGCACATAAATATATAAAATAAATGTAGCAAAAACTAAATAAATACAGAGCTCTGGCATGGGCTAACATACAGTCAAGTTAAAGTTAGCTGGCAAAATAGCCATGGCTATTCTAAACTAAAGTTACATGTCTGTATTGCTTCTGTCAAACCAATCTGTTGGTATCGTCACCTTTAACCACTCCAGATTGAACTTGCTTTGCTTATTTTAAAGGTCAATAGTTCAGAGAGAATTTCGATGTGACATTTTCTTTTTTTCTGTATTGCAGCCTTTTTGTTCTACCCTGTCCTGACATTTCATAGTAATAAAATCCTAAAACTCCAGAGGAGGTTTTCTTCCAAGGCAGTGGGACTATTTCTAGCTCTCAGCATTTTTACCGACCCTGTGTCGCATGCGCGAAAGATGTGTACATGTACAGTATACTATGCTGTTACTTCTTGAGGACTGCCTAAATGTATGTAGATGATGTAAATAGATGTATGAACATTTGCAGTTCACATATTTTATCATCTTATGAATATTTCTTTGAAAGAAAGATTTCTCTTGGGAGAAGAAAAACGTGTCCTCTTTGGTATTCATATGCATCTTGAGGAAAAAAAAAACTCCACCTTAGCCTCGCATTACTAGTTTCGGTTAAACAAAGTCATGATTCCAAGCTGCATAGAAATTAGTCATTTTGCGTGCAAAACTACTGTTGTACACCCTCCCAATTTGGTGGTCTATTTAAGCTGTAAAGATTTCCCATCTCTCCCTGATCTGATCTGTCAATGCCATTGCTGCCTTGCATCAGAATCACCGCCTGTTCTTCAGCCCCACCACCCCGGCACCTGCAGGCTCTGGGAGGTTTAAGATATTTGTTCATGAGGTCGGAGCCTAGACGCCAAACAGCAGTAACAGCAATAAAACATTCAAATTGTGAGTTGTCTGACTGAAATATTACTTACTAGTTCAGAGCAAGAAGCCCAGCTTGGTGTTTGTCTCTTGCCTTTTATTTTTTTCTTCAAACAGTCATTTGACCTATATACTATAAAAATGATGCTACAACAAGTTTGAAATGAATAGTAGTGATGTTTCCATATCACTAACTCATTTACTTTGTAGTGCCACACACAGTAGCATTGCCAATCTTAGAAAAACATTCCCTCTTCCATCAGTTTCACTGATCCCAGCTCTGCAGCCGGGTCAAAATCCCCCAGAGGACTCCAGCGGTAAGAGCTCTTCAACAAGTATTTTCATCATCGCCCTCACTTTCTCGTGTGCAGTAAGCTGTGGTGGTTGCTGCTCATTCTCTGGAAGCACAGTCTGCTCCTACTCCTCAGCAATGCAAGAGAGCAGTTCAGGGATGCAGAGGGAAATTTGAGGGAATTTAGCCAAGCCATGATGTAACTGTCCGAACCGGCCCAGGGGGAAGACTTGTTCATCCTTGCCTAAGGATATATTTTTAGTCAGAAGCATAGGCTAAATGTTTTTCAGTGCTGCACAGTATTAAATTACAATCATGATTCTTGCAGTCACAAATGTGTGCTGACCTAAAAAGCAACAGTGTAGCAACAGCACAGTAAATCTAAAAAATGAGGCTTTGAGTAACGAAGATAATCTCTAAAAATACTGTGAGACTAATTTAAGCATCAAAAACGCTTTATATCATCGTCACAATTTACTCTTTACATACGTGATTTTCTACATTTGAATAGGGTAAAATGTTTAACTAAAAATCATTTTTTTCCATGTGTTTTGGAATAAATTCTAGAAATCAAACCATGAATTATATATGAACACACCCCCCTGTAAAAACCTCCAGAATGTAGACGGTTTGTAAGTGCTACTGAAGTGTCAGAGGAAAAAAAAAAAGTCACTTAGAGACTTAAATATTGTAAAATTTCATAAACTTTGCCAGACCCTATGGATAAACAGGGTGAAACATATTTAAGTAATAGATGTCAACCTGAAACTTCCCTAGCTGACAATTAAGACAACAGGATTGTTTTTATACATCAAGTATTCTGAAATTTTATGTTAAAATATGCAAATGAGGCATTATTTAATGCTAACTTTTGTTGAAATCTGGAAACACAAAAAGTGAAACACCTAATGTGGATTTTTGCATTATGATGCACTGTTTGAATTTTCATTAACTCTTTATCACTTAAAATCCTCATCCCACATTAATGTATGCGGAGACATTAACCTTGTATTTTGCTATTAAAAATCTTATTTAACTTTAATTGGCTCTTCACCCCTCCACCAGTCTAAATTCTTGTCTTTAAGTATATCAGTACTCATATTACATCATAAATGTCCCTACCTCCTACAATTTGGTGCAGAATTCATAATAAAATCAGCTAGTAAAGTATACTGAATCTACCTAAGTAATTACCATGTATAACTTGGGCCTCTACAAAGTAGCTATAAACCAATGAAAGATGAAGGTACACTGTGGCCCAAACTGCATAAAAAAAGTCATTGTTAGCTGACTTTAATGACCAAATGGCTTTATCAATGGCCCGTCACCCAGCTCTGTGTTTTGGAAAATGGAGATGTAGAAAAGCAGTATTTAGATCAGGCATGCCAAAACCTTTCATGAGCCACACGGAGAAAACAGTAGCATTTTAAATGTACGAGACCATGTTAATAATCGAAAAAATTCTGGGGCAATGTCGTCTCAGTATTTCGAAAACTCTTCCACAGTAACCTTTAAACAATTTATCAAGACGCAAAAATAAAATCATCAAGAACTCAGCAGAAAAAATAAGGAAGTGACAACCAATATTCCAGTATTTAGAAACAAATTTGAGCCTTTATTGGAATGTTGCAAGGCATTAAATACACAAATCCCATTCTTTTAATAATTTGGCATTTAATAATAAAAAAACTTCTAGTCTAACAATACTGGTCTGACAGTCGTCCTTATTCAGTTTCATTTTAAGCTCAGTAAGTCCTCTCTTTTCTCTCACTGCATCACAGAGGTGGAATCCTGACATTGTCTTAAGTGAAAGCAGAAGTGAATTAAATGTACTGGATGAAGAATTAAAGGGCAGACAGCGATGACACGTGTGGGGAATAACAGGAGAGCACCTACTCAAACTTGAGAAAATACTGCGTATCAAAGCTGCATTGTGGGTTAAAACAGTCTCTTGCTCATATGGTATCCGTGATTTTTTTCTCTTTTTTTTACCCCTGATTTCCCAAGTTTTACATATAAAAAAACTTTTGTATGAAATATAAACAAGCTCTTACTGTGATACACAAACGTGCATTTGAAGTTGGGAAACAAAAATGCAGAAAATAAAAGGAGACAACAATATGTTCTAAACGTGTCAATGATCTTAAGAGCCATTAGATCTCGCCTGGACTGGATAAATAATATGTTCTGGTGTCAGGAAATGACTATCAATGCTTTTATCAACATCCCAGGCTCCACCAACACCATCTTTATACTCCTCATCATCATAATCTTTATCATCATCATTACTCTCTGCATGTTGCTCAACAGATCCAGAAATATTCTTTAAAATTGTTTTGGCTTACAAACCATTTTCCCTCATTTTGAATAGAAAGAACAAAAACAAAGAAATGAAAAAAACTCCCGGAACATTCACAATAAATTTTCCAGCCAGTTTGTGTTTGGTCTGGTCTCTTTTCATTTTTTCCCCCCTCTCCTTTTTATATTCTGGATCGCCTTCTTGTCCCACACATCCATAGCTGAACAAGTAATCAAAAAGCACAGAAGCGCCGCCGTCCTCCACCTCCTGAGCCTGTCCTTTACACAACCTAACTTCACTGCCCCCAGCCCCTCCCCCCCCAATGCAGCCCCCCACCCCCGCTGTTAGACTTTAGGAGGTCCAAAGTTAGGACATGACTCCAAACACAGGGTTGTGGCGACAAATGCTCGGCCCAATTTCTTCGTAGTCCTTTTTGGTGTGGCAAACCTGGTAGAACTCAGGCTGTGGAGGTACAAATGAAGGTGAAGATGAGTACGGACATAAAGGAACAGTAAAATATACAGAACAAGCTGCGTATATTTACATATCTATTTTCTACAGGTGGTGTTTTCTTTGTTCAGGCAAGATGGTTATTTCATGTATTTTAAACAAACTTCTGTGGCCGTTTGAGGAAAAAAAGTAGCACTTTCTTTGCACCAAAGGACCTTTCTGAGACATACCAGATGGCAGATGTTTTTAGAAAGAAAATGTAAAAGCTTTAAAGTCTGAAACTTTAATTGTGTGGGTTTTTTTCTGCTACAGCACACAGGTCTGCTCTTTTACTTTTTTCTAATATTTAAATGATGTTATCATTGTTACTTTAGATAGAAACATAAGCCTCTCCTAGAATGTGACAATCCTGCAGGTTTATGCTTTGACCAGCAGTTTTAATTATTCACTGTCACTGCAGACAGCTCAAAATACAATTCCCATCAACCTCTGCGGCTGTTGTCAGTGAGGTGAAACCGTCAGAGGCATTATTCACAGCACTAGTGAATTGAAAACACTTTGTGGGTGCAGTCAGTTACTTCATTTTATCCATATCCATAATTGAAACTGAATGGATAGATTTTGACATTAATCTTTAGCTTTACACTCCAACAGTATTTTAAGCTCCATGATCAAATGTTTTTTGTTGAAATGCACCTTAGGGGTAGGGTTAGATGATCGAGCAAACCAGCCTGTTTTGAGTGGAACTAATAATCAATAAATATATAAAAATATAATATATAAATCATCAAGAGATGACATCAACAGAGGGCGACAATGTTTGATTATAATTACACGCAAGCTTTTCTTCAGTTATTACAGATGTTTGTATTTATGTTTGCTCTACAGGTCAAGGAAATCCTCTTTGGCTTTTGGGTTTTAAACTATGCAACTTGAAACCCCATGAAAGCGCTTCAGAAGCGGAGCAGTTTTCCCACCAGACTTTGTTTACTTGCTCAGATTTTGTCGTTTTCTATAGTTGAGGTGCTTCCAAATATAGTTTATTTATTTAGCTTCTGACTGTTTTTACAACCGTCAGTTTCCACGGGGTGTTTTATTTTGAAAATTGACCAAATAGTTGTTGTAGTTGTAAATAATAATGTATGTCCTTTAACTGAGAAACCCGAGATGAACAAAAAAACAATTATTATGATCAGAGAACAATGCTACCCAACATCAATTAGCCTTTCGTTATCACCTGTCAGACCTTCGCTCTCTATCATATTTCCCGCTGGTAAAATGATCAGCTTCACTGACACAAATAACTCATCAAGGGGGAGTAAAAAATGAATAATGAAATGTCACGACCACCCACAGCATGCACTTCCACACAGTAGGACTAAAATAAATCACACAACAAATAAGGATTGAATCAAAGTGCTGCATGCCCTTCAGTGTCACACAAGATGAAAGCCACGCTAATGTTGGTGAATCTAAAAGTAGACATCGTCCTCCTGTCAGAACATATAAGTAGTAAATGATGATGAAGTAGTGCGGGAATATTCTCTGAAATACTTACAGTTGATGCTAACATTGATCCACCAAACCACACTGCATATCTCTGCATATGATGAGTGATAACTTGGACGTCGATTGGTTTGGGCTGTAGACGGAGGACAGAGAGAAAAACGGGAGATCAGTTACACTTCAGGAAGCATGGGAGTTACAGCACGGGATGCAATAGTGACGGGATGACATGGTACAGAAAATAAGCGTCAGGGTTTTTGTTCATCACACCTTCCTTTTTCTTATTTTATACTCTTTTGTTTTACTTTATAAATAAAAGTATAAGTACTCTATATGGGCATATGTTTTATATAACATATAAATAAATGTACATGTATGGTTTACATACTGTACATCGTGTACAGTAAGTAAACGAGTACGAGTCTGTATACACATCGACATTGCCTGTTCATCTATGTCCAGGATATTTTGGATCAAAAAAATGTTTGCTGCAGTCAAATCCTGCTCAAATTGTGAAGCTCAGCATGTTTTCTATTTATTTTCTGGACTCGGATTAGCTACGTGCACCATCTGCTTCTGCCTGAGGTGGATTTACAGATGCCAGTCGGTTCAGCCTCAGGGTGGATGACATTTAACATCTCATCACAGGTATTACTTTCACAGCTTGAAGGCAACAGAGGCTGACTATATACTTCTTCCCTAAACATGAAACATTTCACTTGTAGATCAGGTCTGTAAGAAATTAAGACGTTTGCTATTGAAATCAGCTAATCTACATTCAGTACACATCTGTACCAACAATAGCTGTAATAGTGGGAAAGGACAGAAAGACAGTTCCACTCTTCACACAGTGATTGGGTTTTGTCGAGCAGCATCGATCTTTACTGCGTGTAAATTAATGTGTACTCTCACCTTGAGCTTGCCTCCACTCAGCTCCTCACTCATCTTCAGTCGGGCATCAACCGTCCTCTTTAAGTCTCTCTGCAGACGACGCCCAAAGTCCCTGAACATGGTGGAGCCTCCTGACAGAACAATGTTCTGTGGAGAAAAAGGTGATGGGGATTACAAAGCTGTAGAATGAGAAGCACTTAACATCTGTGACCTGCAGCTGGCCAGTGGTCAGGCCGTCTGGAAAAACAATCCACTTGTGTTGGAAGTGTGTGCAGCACAACTTGGTGATGGGAAATACCACTTGATGAACAGGGATGCATCAATCTCACTCACTTCCTTTTCATCATTTTAGTCTCACAAAGAGTCGAGGCTGTGACACTAAATCCTGACCCTACTAATCACCCAAAACATAATTTTTCACTTTAAACACATTCATCGCTGGTGAAATTAGTCCTCTGGAACATCCCTAATTTCAGCGTCTACTTCCTCTGTTGAAATTAAACAAAACAATTAATTTAGACTACTTTAAAAAGGTAAGACAATGCTCAGAATCAAATCTATCAAATGTATTTAGCTAAATTTAAAGACCATGTCAGTAAAGGCGTTGGGAAATACTGAATACTGAAATAGGAAACATTGAGACAATCATCCTGCCAAACGGCGTGAATGATTGCGAAACAAATTAAGATGCTGTTCATGTTATAAGACAAAGAGTGAGATCACTCTCATAGCTGCGTGAATGTTGCCGGACACTTCATACATGAGTTACATCAAGTTTTATTCATTTTTATTGAATACTTTGATTTTCAGTTTTATTATACCATTTTTTACCACCGCTGGCTGGATTTTGACACAAACAGCAGTGTAGCTGTTTTCGGATTTGCTGTTGCCTTACTTTTTCCATCAAATGTTTCTCATGTGATACTTCATCATCCAGTCATCACGTTAGCTTACCTTATAGAGAGGACGCCTGACATCAATAGGGCAGTTCTGAATGACTTCGTCCACAACTTCAGAGATAGGCTGGGTGAAGTCAGGGTTGGCAAACTGCGATTGTAAGTAAGCAAAGAACAAAAACAGTTATTACCACATTCCATAATGTGTCAGAGCGCTGTGCAATAACACCTGCCAATAAAGAAACAGCGGTGGAGAGGTAGCTTAGCTAACTGAAGGTGTGACACGTCATGTTCACAGTCAGGAAGTGTTTGAGGGTTCACCTCTTTCTTTTCCCTCAAATCAGTGCATAACTTAGCAAAGCAAACTGTTGAAGAAGGCAGTAGTTCCCATGTCTGTCTATTCTTTGCCGGCTTGAATAATGTGAAGTTGTGTTTCCTGCTTCGATTCATGCTGCATTACTGCATTGACCAACCTCTGGGTGGAAAAAGATCTCAGGCCCCAGGAAGCGCTCGTAGCCCACATCGATAGTGAACTCCTTCTTGCTGATGGAGTTGATGCCGGTGTACTGCTTGATCCACTTGGAGCCGTCCGTGTCGTACTTGCTGAACTCTTTGACTAGATCCGGGCACACATAGCTGAACCGCTCCTGATGGAGAGAGAAAATATAAGCTCCATTGTAAAATATATTAGAATAATAATATAGCTATTGGAAATGGGAAGATATGTATCTATCCTCATGAATATCTCTTTGTTTAGTTTTATTTTTTCTTTAATGTACAATGTCAAAAAGCAAAACCCATTTTGTATTTGGTGTCTTGTTTGACACGGACATCTTACTCTTACTGTTTCAACAGCTGTCGTACGACAACCACAGATGCAATCAGCTGAAGGTCCCCAGTTAACAGGTCACATTTGTTATTGTGTTGTGAGAAAGTGATGACAGCAGGAACTGTTTTTGCTTTCCTTGTCGGTGTAGTCTATCTACAGCTATTTGGGCAGATATAAAAACTATTAAAAACTGATTTTCAATATGAATTATACCATGAGCTGTACAGCAGTGAAATTAACACTTCTAGACAAGTCTGGCAACCTGCACGATGTCCATTCCCTCAGTGCTAATGCTAATTTTTTGAATTCACATTATTTCTTGTTCGTCTGTCTCTGGGTAATGAAAAATGGTCCTTGACACTGAGAACAAAGTCTCGGATAACAAGCTATTTAAAAACATGAGGCAATGGTGGACAACTGAGGTGAATCAATAAATTGTGGTGACAGGAGAAGCAACAATGAATGAAGGTAAACGCTGTCAACATGAACTACGTGTGACTATGTGAATCCAAATTATTTGGTGGTGTACGTTTGGAGACACAAAGATTAAACTGCAAAAAAAGTAACTTCTATAGTTTATCTTCTTTGAATCTGTGTTGTCATGTCCTACAAAAAGAATCATCTACAGCTTGGGTCGATCTCAGTTTGAGAAACAGTGGTTATTACCAGAAATATAAAGCAAAAACAGAAGTAGTGGGGTTTTTGAAGGACACCAGCTGCATATAGCAGACAGACCAACAGTGTCACCTGGTGTTCTCATGAAGAAAAACAATGAATGTCCAATTTTCCACCTAATTTTTCAAACTGCAGAATACAATCCATCGCTGCCTCGATGGTAAATGGAGCTAGAGGTTGAAGAAAAAGCAGCCCTGTGAATATTACCTGACCTGTAATGACTTCCAGTAAAAACATATCTCAATATTCATGTTTCACATGGCCTGTTTAAGGTAAATGACCGATTAAAAATAATGAGTTTATTAACATTATATTTTGTTGAAGATTAATTAACTTACATGTCTCAGTTACAAGTATTGTATGTCATTACTTTAACCAACCTTTAATTTATCATATTTGTTACGTGCCGTAGTGGGTGTGTCTTGTGTCGTAGTGGGTGTGTCTTGTTGTTTGTGCTCTTGATTGCAGGTACCGCCCTTTTCCTCACCTCCCTCAATCAGCTGATTGACCGATCAACGCCGGTAGGCTATAAATGCCTACCGGGTGTCTCAGTGTGGTGTGTGATCCCGCAGCGAGTGGTTCGTGGTGCGTGGTGGTGTGTTCCCGAAGAGAATTGGAGAGAGTGGTTCTTTCGTGTGGCTTATGATCGTTCCTGGCACTCATCATAACGTTTGAGATAGCCTTTACTTTTCGTTGTTTGAACTGTGTTTCTGAATAAATCCCTGCACTTGCAGTCGGTCCTTTGTTAATCCCCTTGTTTTTTTGGTCTTTTCTTTAATTGTTACTGGCCTGAATTCCCCTAGGCTGAGTCTTGCCCTGTCGGGTCGTAACAATATTATATACTAACTTGTGTTTGTTGTAGCTACTCAGCAACTTAATCTAATTTATTAGAGTCATCAGCACCCTATTAGCAGAGGAAGTGGCTGATGGACAGCTGATGACCTACCTTGACTGCCTTGGCAGTCTCCAGCGACTGCTCCGGTGGGATGCCCACCTCCCTCTCTCTCAGGAGCTGCTGGGTGAAGTAGGTGATGTCTCGTCCTGCGATGGGAATGTGCTTTATACAGCTGCCAATAACATAACCTTCAGCCTGAGAGAGACAGAAAGTTATATGTCACATAATGTGCAACGTAGCAGAGAAGTACAAGTGTGTAGAAAACACAAAGAGACAGTGAGTCTACAGTTGTTACAGCTTGATGTTTTTCCATCAGATCAGTGTACTGTGAGGCCTTCTCCATGTCCCCACAGTATTGTATTTGGCTTGTTTTTTTGCATGTTCAGCACGGGCTGCAGACATGCTGATTCAGTCACCCAGCCTCTAAATATATTTTGCAAGCACATTTCCTAAAATCTGAGTAATTCCTTCCAGCCTCTGAAACAGTGGCCTACTTTTAAATATCAAAACAGTGCTGTTACTGTGCGAGTGGACAGGTGGAAAAACATTTCTTTTAAAAGGAGGGAAATTCTTCATCATTGTTGACATAGTGTCTAAAAACTTCTTCTTTACACACTGCTGCTCCGAAACACGATTTCACCAGTGTTTGTGTGAAGAATCACAAATGAAGGGAATGAACACAAAATTCAACTGAAACTATGTTCTGAATGAAGCAGAATTAATGTGTCTTAGAAATTCACAGCAGCAAAGCCACCAGAGGAATAGATGTTTACTAGAACGGAGGTTTAGGAGCATACACATAAGTGCTGATGCTACAACAACTAGGAGGAAACGAGTGTGTGCCTGCCAATCTGGAAACTCACCACAGGGATGACATGGGTGACGCCGTCTCCGCTATCGATGACGGTGCCTGTCAGCGTCCTCTCTCCCACCTGTCTGGACGTCCAGGAGGCTGCTAGAGCAAGCACAGCCTGCCACACACACACACATTTACAGAGAAATGTCAATACTGATAATATCCTGAATGCATGTTCACCCATTCACATGTACAGTGCAGAGTGCACTGTTATGGTCACATGACTAGATTGTGGTCAGATCAAGAGCATTTCCTTGTCATACACAAAACTAGATGATCCAGCATATCTCACCTGCACAGCAATGTACAGCCCGGGTACATTGAAGGACTCAAACATGATCTCGGCTGTGTACTCTCGGTTTTCTGGTGTGTTCAGAGGAGGCTCTGTCTGCAAACGGACAATAAGAAGCCCAGTAAAATTATTCTTAAACACGTTAATCTATTCATTTATTTGGCTGTTGTTTGTGCCGGTATTGTTAATTTCACACAAAGAGAAGAAAGCAGGAAACGTCCATTTGTTCTGGATTGACCACATTTTTAGGCCCCTTACCAGGAGGAAGTAGTGGTCCTCAGGCTCAGCCCTCAGGTACTTGAAGATGATCTGCTCCATGAAGCGCTCCATTAGGTCCCAGTCCTCCACAATCCCATGACGGATTGGCCACTGTTAGCACAAGGGTTGAGCTAATTAGAAAACTGCCCATGAGATACACATGCAACATGGTTGGTTTCTATTAGATCACTGCACAGGAGACCTCTATTCCACTGGTTCCCAACCTGGGTGCCCTGACCCCCACTAGGGGTCACCAAAGCTTCACTGGCAGTAGCAAGATCTCCTTGATTTTGAATAGGCACAAATCTCAACAATCATTTATTTGAAGAAAACTAAATGTAATTGTTGTTTTTAAAGTCTAAAAAACTGATCCTTTACTGTCTGCATTAAGTAGTACACAGTTAAAACAACCAAAGAGCCAACAGAACAAAGGCCAAACATCAGAGAGAAGAACACTGAATGCGTCTAAAAAATAAACCTTTTAAGTATGAATGACTGCTAAAAATTTGGGGGGATCCATAACATAGACAGGGAATTATATAAGAAGTTTATTGTTACCCACTAATATGAAATATAATATGATGCTTAGTTAGGCGGCATTGGTTTAATCAATTACACAAAAAATGGTGTCTTAAGGAAAAGGGTTGTGAACCACTGCCCTAAAACACTGACGCTGAATATCTGTTGTGCAATCCAACATACAAGTTAGTTGTGCATGTATTTGCTGTTTATGAGCAACAGTCCTTAGAAGGAGTTACTGAGCAGACTTTCAGTTCTTATTTTCTACATTTTTGGTGACACAACAATACTTTCAGAATTAAATGTCACAACAAGTCCATCATCATAAGATCGTAACCACTCTGTTTTCAGAAAAACACTGTGACAGTAACGTCTGAAATGCACAGCATGTAAGTCGTGATGTCATGCAGATGCAGCTGATTGCCATCACCCACAACACTTGCGTGGGCACGAAGGTAGTTCTGTAAACAGTTATAATAATGTCCAGAGCTTATACTCACTAACGCTTCCTTAAGAGTGACACTAGTTTGAGAAACTTTAACTTTTCACTCTTTCAAATTGACTTTCCCCCCAGTAAACATTTGAGCAAACACAGGTGTCACAAATAACAAACATTATGGCTGCATTCCATTTAGGTGTTTCAGGTGTAGCATACACTGTGTCCTATACTAATTGAGTAGTATGTACCAAGGGCTGCGTTGGAAAAATCTCAAGTCTGTCTGTCATTAACACTGAGGGCGGCACTGTCAATCGATACGTAGACCGCCTGTAATAGACCACCTGTCCAGTTTGTGGCGAGTGTGCAGCTTAATCACATATTGTCTGGTAGTTTTCTCTTGATCTCACATTCATGATCTTGTTGTCTTGCTGGTTTCAACCATCTCGTTTGTCACTTGTACATACATAGCCTAGCTATCCCAAAAAGTTTCCAAAAAGTTTCCTTAAGAGCCCAAAAAAAAAAAAAGAGAATCAGAGACAAACAACTCATACTATTAGCCAGTGGCAGCTAATGTTAGCAGTGAAGCTGCATTTCCTTTGTGTGGAGAACACTGTTAATTTGCATATATACTGTAATTATAAATTGTCGTTACTTTTCAAGTGGGAACATTCTAATCTTGGGTGTTGTACTTGACATCTAAAAGAAGCTGGTCCATCGAAAGAAACCAGGAATGACTTCAATGTGACTCTGTCACAGGACATATACTAAATTTACACTTCTCTCCCAGTCGCTTCTGTGGGTTTATTAAGCCCTCAGGGTCACGTACTTTAGTGGAATATGTGGGCTTGTCTACTGCTTCGTCTCCGATGTAGAAATCCAGGTCATCCACCCCTTTCATCATCCTCCGCTGGGCCTGGTCTCCGACCTTGGCTGACTCTTTGATGGCGATACCTGACAAGAAAACAGAGAATTCACTAAAGAGGAAAACATCTCTTACAGAGTCATGCACATTTTATTGGTAAATAAGTTAAAATGATCACAAACTATTGAAACTTTTTTTGTTGGAACTGATTTGTATACAATCTGATAATTGAATGAAGGTGTTCCTCTTATCAAAAGATGCAACATGGTCACCGTTAGTGTCACTGGCCTGGTTTTGCCTGGTGCAAGGGGAATTCAATACACACTGAAATACTCACATGATGGAACGATGAACTGTGGCTCTGTGTTCCCTGCATACCCCAGTTTGGTGTAACTGAAAAGAAAAGCATCACGTCATTACAGAGACGCTGCGGCTTCAGGACAAAACCAACCACCTGCTACACTACATTTGCATGCATGAAAGTTTACTTCAGTAAAGATTATTTTTGGCTGCTGTCTCCCATGCTATCGTTTTGATCAATGCCATGACTGTCCTTTGGTGGCTTGGTTGGGTGCCAAAAGCAGCGGCAACTATGCAGTTTGCTAATGGGAGGCCATTAAAAGAGCCATTCATGTCACATTGGGAAACTGAAGACTATTCATATTTGTGTAGGGGGTAAAAAAAGATCACTTCTGCATAAAGTGACCATCCTTAATATAGACGAGATGTGACCTCAGCTGCTGCCTTTACTGCCTATGCAAGCAAAAGAGGAAGTGGTGTAAATAAAAGAAATGATGCAAGATATTTCTTAAAATTGTTATAGCTGGGACACATAAGGAACATTTCCACTTCTGTGCTTGTATCACATTCAGTTAAAACATCTTCAGCCTGAGCATCAAAGACTTCAGACTTCACAGCCTTCTCTATGTCTCTGCTCGGTACAAAGGGTGTTTAGCAGGGCACATGCAGACCAGATGTAGTTCTGACTGGGGGAGGCCCAGACAGAACTCCCATACATCCTGCACACAGGACCCAAGAGACTGATAGAGGACACTGCTGACGACTGCCAAAGCACTGTGGGCATAATAGGCCACATCCTGGTCATAACAGTGGCTCCTTTGAATTTAACTTTATGAAAAAGAAGCAGGGAGGGCCATATCAGCAGTCTTGAAAATGACCAGATTTGGTCTCAAAGTGGCTAAAATGTGAGTTAACAACAAAAGTCTTTGGGTTTGCTAATCTGCATGCTAATGTAGAAATGTTTACATTCAACCTGGAACACATTTATGAATGTGTTCACATTTCCTGTCCTGAACACCAATCAAAGGTTTCTTTTTCCTGGATTACAGGAAATGGTGTTTTTAATGTCTATGCACACGACGACTGGTGCTTGTGTAGAATATAGTAAGGAAGCATAAGTAGCAAAATGTTATTAAATTTAAAATCGAGGCTGACAAACATGCCCCCTGAGTGCTAAAAACATAATGCAAAAAAAGATCAAATTTGACACACAGTAGTTATTATGATTACTGTTATTAAGAAAAGAGATTAAGTCCTAAACATGAGTTCAGCATGTGTGCCGCATGTGTAGCAAAGAGACAAAAACGGAAAGTCTGCCTCCCAGCTAGATAGACACCCACAGCCTAGATTTATGTCCTGCTTTCCTGTGTCAAATAGCATCGCCACACCTACCACCACTACTACTAGTACTACTACTACTACCCACTTCAACTTTGTCTGGAGTTGAAACATAGTGTGGTTGTGTAAATAAAGTTATATAATCTAATCTTGCAACTTTACCTATCTGTCAGAAGCGCGTTCAAAAACCAACAGACCTGCCAATGTTGATATTTTAAGGTAGAGCCAGGAGAAAGAATGCAGTAGGAATACACAATAGACAGTGTTCAAATACAGAAACTGGAGGAAACACTTTTCAGGACCACTGTGTGCACTATTACTAAAAAAAAAAAAATAGCACACTAGCTTTAAAGTTGTAAAAAGGTTGACGTTTATATTGTGTAACATAGACAAATTCTTCCACTCACTGCTTCTTCTTATGATATGTCATATCTCTGAGCTTGAAAAAGTTTAGTGAACTTTTATGAACTTTTTAATGTTAATAATAAATAAAGTGTCAATGTGCTTTTAATTATTTGAAATTTAGCACAATAACACACGACATTTGTTGAGAACAATAAGGACAACATATTGTCTTTGGTTGACATTATTTTCTACAACACTACAGCGACTCTTTAGGTTTGGACTGAAGGTAACTGTCAGCGGAGACTGAACAGTGAAGGTCACTTCAGATAAGCGTGTCAGATAAAAGCTCAAACTGCAAATCGTTAAATGTCATATATGGAGGTGCTTTTTTAAGAGTTCAACACTTTGTATCGCTGTGAGAATTATTATTATTAAAGCTCATAAACCCAAAGCTGCCCTATTCAAGATTTTTATGTTTACAATTAACAAACGCCTTTGTTTAGTCATCACTGAACGCTGCATCTTTCAGCTCATCATTTCTGTTTTACATCGCTGTAAATTTACTGTTTAATTCAATCTCATCACTTTAAATCAACCCCGTTTTCAGCCAAAGCATGTTCAGTGAAAAAGACAATAAGTCCTCTGCCTTACAATCAGCACATAGGTAAAGTCTGGAACTAGCTGGTGAGAATTTAGCAGACATAAAACCAGATAGTTTCTCAGGTGGTGTAAACTAAGTCATGTCTAAAAGAAGATATTGGATATGCAGTCATGAAAGTCAAAATGTTAAACGTAGCTCCGGGTCTGTTAGATGTGTGAACAGGTGACTGTTTGCTTACATCACATCAGGTGATGGTGCGTGTTGTGCTTTTACTGCTCTCAAGGAGTCAGAAACTATGAATCAAGCTGGAAATAAATAGTAATGCTTCATTTCATATGATCAAATACTGGATAAATAATAACAAAATCTTGTTTTGCATACTGGACCTCATGTCCAGTAAGGTCCTTTAACTAAAAAAAGCTAAGCCAGTGAAAGAGAACGGACAATCTCCTCAATAAACATCCATTTGTTTCAACATAAAATACATCAGTGTGTTATTATCATTGCAGTCATCAGTGTTATGATAGTGTTCTTATCGTCCCTTTCCTTTGTTGCTAAAAATATATTTTTTAAAAAGCCTGGGTTGGTGTTCAGAGATATCAACATCTGCTTCATGACAGCAACAAAATGTAGCAGCCGTACTCTGAACACCTTCATACCACAGAACAGTCTCGGCTTGTCTACCTCAACCTGCCTCGACAAGCACCACAACCATACCACTGATTGCACAGGACAGCTGGAGCCGAGCACAACCACCAGCGGAGCTACTGGAGTAAAGCATTTTGGTCAGACTATTATTTCTTTGTGAATCGTATACCTTGATATCTTTAGCTCAATTAAATGTCTACGGTTCTGGCAAATGTAGGTCTACTTTACCTTGTAATTTAATTCATAACTGTGCTGACTGAGGCTCATTGATGACTCCAGCCTTGTGTTATGAAATGTCAACTGTTTGCTTAAGACAGACGAATGACTCCACCCAACCCTTCGACTGCACTGAGCTGCTACACCTGAGATTGTTTTTTTTTTTTCTGTTACAGAAGCCTTGATTTGACCATGCAATGCTAGTTTTACACAAAAGACAACCTAAACAAACCTACACCCGAAGCTGGATGCAACTGTGGTTCTTTCATCGAACGATAAAGCAGTCTTTTCTAATAACAGCAGGCCGACTGTTTAGAAGGTTGCTGTGTAATGGAAGTGGATTTGTCACCGTTTGGACATCATGAGCATGACTCAGAGACAGCTGCTGAATTCCCTCAACACATCTGGCAATAACTGGTACACTCTGACTAAGCAGCAAAGCCGAACGATGACAAAGACTCTGCTTTAAAACAAACCTCAATCTCAAAATGTGACTATGACCGTGAGTTATTTCCGCACATTGATGTTGGAACATATGTGTTATGACTGTAAGGCTTGGCCAGAAAGTAGAAGCCATCTGCTTGATGAGTAGAAACCAGTACGGGCTAACCTAAATCTCAGCTGCGCTTTCTTTCTTTTGCTGTCCGAGTGGAGATCAGTAGCAGCAGCAGACTGGTTAACACCCTGGAGGGAGGAGGACGATGAGGAGGAGGAGGGGGATGAGCGAGGAAGTATGCGATGTGAGGAGTGACGAGTTCAAGCCTCTACATGCAAGAAATGTAAACAATTTGTAGCCCCCCCATAAAGCTGTTATTTGGGTGAAATGTGCATGCTTTGCATTGGTTTTCTTTCTTCCTCAAAGTGAGAGAGGAGGAGGATGTGTACAACTACAATGAAAAAGTTCAAATAATTAATAATAACTTTCATTTAAAAGAAAATAAAACAACTAGCTGACACCAAAAGCAGGAAAAGAAGTCTTCACACTAATCAATACAAACACTGCTGCAGGGGGGGGGGGACTAAGGGGAAACATCTAGAGTTATTTTGTATGAAATGTGCCGCTAAAGCAGATTCACACCGGGTCAGAACAAGTGAGACAATAAAAAGGTTTGGGGAAAAACCATCGGTTGCACGGCAAAGAAGAGAAATTAGAGAAGTTAATCAAAAAAGCATGCTCGGATGCCGAGAGACGACCATATATGGACTAAAAAGCGTGAATGAGGAAGTGTAGGCTGAATAGGAAGTAGTATTGCGCCTGCTCAAATCCAGACCGACGACAGAAAAAAGATTTGCAAAGAAACGGCCGCTATCTTCACGGCGACACCCGTTACCGTGGAAACTGTGTTGAATTAACGTCAAAGCTTTTTGGGTATAAATGTCAATAACGGCGTGCCCAGGCCAAATGAATGAAGGGGAGGCTTCCTCAGCCAGGTTTCGGTCTTGCAACAAGCACCAGCTTCTTTGCAGAGAAATGCCTTCCGACAGGAAGAAAACACAAGGGAGGTGAAAACCTCGAGCTAACAAAGCAGGGCATGAAACAAATGACCTGACCGGGTTTATCTCACAGAGAGAGGGAGGAGAGAGGAGGGATATGTTAGCACGTTAGCTCGCTGGCTCTCTCTGCACACACACACACACCCAGTCGCTGCTGCTGACACTGACAGTCCCTAACCGTGTTCAGCCTCTCGGTGACACCCGAGCCCCCTGTCTGCTACGGAGCTCCGGGTTTTTTTTTTTTGAACAGCTTACCCTGTGCCGCAGTCGACAACACACGCCGGTAACCGTCCAGCCATGTCTCCCCCCGTGTCTCTGCGGTTTAGAAACGGTTAAACGTGATGGATAGCAGGCTGTGTCGGCTGGAGGATCTGGCAAAGCCGTCCACAGGCGGAACCCTGAGCCCGCAGAGTGCTGTTTCTACTTCCGCACTCGGCTTCTGGCAGGGCAGGGAGAGGCAAGATGGCGGAGGCCGGGTAGAGCGACGCAGGCTGGGCTGAGCAGCTGTCAATCACCGAGAGAGGACGGCCCAGTTTACATAACATCCATCTGATCACTGTGTCTGTCAAACATCTATATACTGTCTGTTTCTATCCAGGGTGCTTACCATGAATTATCATAATCATCATGGTTATTATTATTATGATTATTATTATTGTTGTTGTTGTTGTTGTTGTTGTTGTTGTTGTTGTTGTTATTATTATGGTTATTGTTGTTGTTGTTGTTGTTGTTATTATGGTTATTATTGTTATATTGTACACAGAAATTAGGATACATTATGTCAAATGTTATAAACATATTATTATTAATTGTTGTTACCATTATTATTGATTAATAATAATAATACGTTTTATTTCATAGGCGCCTTTCTGTCACCCAAGGACACCTTACAATAAATGAGAGTAGACAGCAAATAACAAAAACTAACAAAAAGAACCATAAAAGTATACCAAATTACAAGAATACAACATTAAAAACAGGTGAAAATAGGATAATGTAATTGAATAAGTCAGATGGAAAAGGCACTTTTAAACAGGTGGGTTGTGAGTGTGGACTTTAACTATTATTAATTCATTATTAATATGTATTAACAACTACAACAACATAACAATAATAACAATAATAATCATAATAATCATAATATAAACTGTAACATCTCCTGTCCTCCCTCCTGATCAGTTGGTGGCAGTAATCGTCCTGTACATTTTTCTCCATCCGGGCTGCAGCTGAACTACAGAAGAAGCGAAACATAATCCGTGACATCCCGGGACCAGCCGGTGCAAGGGGGCTAATATAGCGTTATTATGATCAATGACGGGAGTTTTCAGCGCAGACTATGACACACTTTCGAGGTCAGATCCGGGGACCACACTGGGGTCCTACAATGGACAACATGCTGATAGATTTCTGGCGCAAACATGACTGCCTTTTTAATTCCTCGGTTGATTCTTACTACGACAAGGATCTGAAGACAAAGCTGTGGAGCGAGTTCGCGTTGTCCATCGGAAAGCCTGGTAAGCCTGGAAAAACGAATGTGAAAATACAAAAGCAGTTTATTATTATTTAAAACATGTACTGTATGCAAGCAAGAAGTAGAGGTTGAGTTTGATCAAGTTTTTATTCATGCAATAGGATTTTATTTAACATTGTTGTTACATTTAGAGTGTGCACTGTGCAAGATACTTTCAGTGTCAGTAGAAGTATGGTTTGTCCACTGTCATTCATAGTTTATTACTCCTTGTTTACTCCTTAATTAATGCTCAGTCACTTTCAGTTACATATAATATGGTAATATATATTGTATGGCATATTTTCCCTGCAGTGTCTGATGTTGAGAGAAGATCAAGATCACTCCGCACCCAGTATGGAAGGGTGTTATGGCATCCGGAGAGGGTCAGCACTGTCCAGCAGAAGATGCTTAGGGATAAACTAGACTTCTTGAGGCCTTATATAGTTCGCAGGCGAGGTGATGCATACCTGGTAAGTTTGAGACTAATGCAGAAAATCCTGTAAATGCTTCCTTGCAGATCCTAATCTTGCTTACACCTTTTGCAGGAGGAAAAGTTTGATGATCGAGAAGAGGATGATGAGGAATTGGAGACTGAAGGGAGTATTGACCAGGAGATGGGAAGTTCATTTGGTAGCCCGCTGGATGCTGATGTGACTGCAGAATATCTGGATGATGAACCCCAGTCTGTCGCCTCCACCCAAAACTGTCCGAACCCACAACCTCAAGTTACAGACGTCATGTCTTTGAGCTGTCGTCACAATGACGAGGCTTCTACCGATCAGACTGACCAAACAGCAAACACACCCAAATATGACATACTGAACCAGTTCGCAGAGGTTATGCTGGCAGATATGCGTCACATTAAAGATCCTGTAGTGCTCATGAGACTTCGCCGAGATATCACTGATTTGGTGTTCAAAGCGGTGGAGGAGGACATGCAGAGACAATGCGCTCAAGTGCCATCCATGTCCAGGGGGATGGTGGGGGAGAGTGCCCACTTACAGAACTGCTCCAGGCCCCAACAGGCATCTTCACATACAAACTACTCCTGGAGGTTTTTGAAGAGAAAGAACAAAGGGTGTGAGATTGGAAGGAGGATGCAGAGATGGGAGGAAATGAAGCACATGAGGAGGATGTCCAGGAGTCAAGTGTTGCAGCCTGTCCAGCATGGCCAAGCGTTGGAGGGGATGAGTGAAAACAATTCTCAGGTTAATATTCAGTCATCTGAGATGAAAAGAGAGACAGTGCCGCACATGGTTAAAATCGAGGAGGAGGCTCTTCCACTGGCTTGAAATTTTCAATACAGAGTTGCCACGATTTTTCCTGATTACAGTCACCACAGTCAGGAAGTGTAGGTTGGAAGTGAAGACTTGAGGGCCTTAAAGCAACATTATGTAAGATTGGGTACACAACACAAGACATAGCAGCCAGCTAATATAACTTACTAGTCCATCAGCCAGAAGCCCAGCTCTGTGTCTGTCTTTCAGCCATTTGTTTTACAACTCTCACTAACAACTAAAAGCACAACATTTACTCCCAATGGCTTCTTGATTGCTCTGTCCTAAACTCCCTCCATGAACATGACCTCTTAGGTCTGAAGGCCTCTGCCATGTATGGCGATAGAAGCTGCTGAGCTTGGTTACATTGCATGATCACCTGGCTCCGGTTCTGGCACAACATCTGTTGATGTTTGTACCCCCCCCCATCCCTTATCACTTACAGTGGTCCATAGCCAAGCTTCAACATTCCCTCTGTGCTCTCAGCACCTAGTCTTGGGCAGTAACGTTACTGCTAACTGAGGTAACTCACAGTAGCTAACAGCAGCTAAAGTTTACTTTCTATAGCTGAGGCAGAGCAGCCGGAGGTCATCAGTGGGAATGGACAAAACATATTCTCCATAAAATAGGATTAGTTTCAGCAAAACCAGTGACATACTTAGTGATGTGTGAGTTAGTGAGTTACGCACTTGTCACCCCAAGTCAAAAGTTACGTAGAACTGGCTACAAGTCAGTGTGGTATGACAGTGATTTACACTCTGTTACTTTAAGGTAGAGAAGTTAATAATGGCTTTAAACCGGTAGAAAACAGATGCTAACAAGTATCAGTTAGGTAAATAGGTAAATTGCCCTCTTTGCATTACAGAAGTCCAGACATTTAGAGTGTGATAACACTGAGTAGCACTTTTTTTCAGGGGTATCAGAGGACCTAAGGACAATACCAAGGAGTGCATCTAACATTAGACATAGACACATTAGACAAAGCAGGGAGAGTTGTCTTTTCAAACAATATGGTCTAGTTTATAATGAATGTATGCCTTTCAGAAACAGTTCAGACTGACTGGTACTTGGCCTTTAAAACACAGTCAGTTAATTATGGATAATTTTGATCTGCAGGCTGACACTGTTTGATTTAAATAGATGAGGCCTAATGGATGTTTTGATGTTTTGCTCCTATTAAAGAGAAAATGCCTGTTTTCCCTCTCAGCCTCTATGTTCTTTGTGTGCGTGTGTGTGTGTGTGTGTGTGTGTGTGTGTGTGTGTGTGTGTAGGTCCTTATCCAAGTTGAGTGTGTAGACAATGTGTTTTCGTCTTTTAATGTAATATCTGTAACCTGTGCTGAATTGTGCCATATTTATGAACCATAAAGTCGACTGCACTAGGTTTGGATTAGTTGACAGTTTCAACCATTGACCAGCAGATGGTGGTGTGAATATATATTTCAGTCAGATTACTGTTTATATTACAATTTTGATCTAAGGATGGCTAAAATCAATACAATAAAGTATTGAAACTGATCGCTGATCTGAATTCACAGAAGTACTGAAAGTATTTTATATATGTATCTATCTGTAATTTTCCTGAAATGTACTGTTTTTGTCAGTGAAACCATATTTGATATATTATTACATTATTTACAGGTGATGTGAGAATATTAGATTCATAAATATGGATACTTTGCACATGCAAAATACTTGATAACGCGTGATAATCGAACTGACGCTGACATTTATGGGTCAATATTTATCTTTTTCAAAACAATATTTCATTTCATTTGTTAAAAAAGTGTCTTTATTTTGTAAATTAGAAACATTGTATATAGGCTATCTGACGTTTTTCAGGCGCCTTGTAGTTGCAAAGTAATTTTTTTAACTTGATACTCTGGCCTCTACTTTTATTTTCTCTGGTCTAAAAGTATTTTCATTGCAATGTTTTAATTTAACTTTAGGCTATCGTTTCTATTTAATTGATTTATTTTCCTCATGGCCAAAAGACTGTGCCTGCCTGCATAGACATATATACACAGACATATATACACAGACATATACATAGACGCCTCATTGAGCAGGTTGGTCCGTTCCTGCGATACGTTAACGCGTTCGCCATATTGGGTGTGGCAAATCTGCCCCGTAAACTAATAAAAGGAAATGGACTGAACTTCATAAAGCGCCTTTCTACAAAGTGCTTTAAGTTAATGCCTCTTATACACCCATTCACACACACACTAATATATCTGGGAAACAAATAGGCACCAAAAACAACGTATGTAACTTTTAAAGTGATGATTATAAATGTTTACGCCTTATGTAAGCACCAAACCTGCTGAGTGTTTACAGCTACTAATGTGTGTAACACTGTTACTGTGGTAATAAATCTTGAAATATTTATATTTAACATTTAATCTGTGTCTATAATAACCATATAATAACCAGATGTGTGTGTGTGTGTATATATATATGTGTGTGTGTGTGTGTGTGTGTGTGTATATCCCTGCTGCAAACAGCAATAATCATGACATATAAAATAAGTCTAAATAGATCTAAAAGAAAATACAGCAAATATAAATAGTATAAATATGACAAATATAAAAAGAGATTTACAGTGTAGATATAGCAGTATAAACAGTGTGAATATATCAAAAATACACACGGAGTGTGGGGTGCACATTGATGAACATATATACACGGGGGGCATTGATGAACATACATATCTATACAGCTATACAATTGCAGTCTGTGTGTGTGTTTCCAAGTTAAAAACCTTGGTAAAGAACACTCTTGCACAGTTTTTTCCATGTGTTGCCGCTCTACTTTGCCACATCCAAAATGGCGGCGACGTCGACGTACGATTAAGCGCTCAATGCGGCGTCTACGTATATATGTCTGTGTCCATGCCTGCCTGGGCGAAGTGTGACGTCCTTAGCATTTTTACTCAGGCACTGCAGCCCAAAGGGTCCTGAACGCCACACACACACACACGTGTGCTGTAACCATGGCGGACCTGCAGATGAAGCTTCTCCGGAAGAAAATCGAGAAAAGAAATGTAAAGAACAAGGAGCGCAAACTACAGAACAAACGGACAGAAGACGAGGAGGCCGGTACGTGCTGTCAGTGAAAAGTATCCGGATGTTGTTGGTTGTTTTTGTTTTTTTCCTGAAGCGGCGACAAACTTCACCTGCTAAGCTAGCTACGTTAGCTCCTCACGGCATGATTTGTTCTCTGAAACATGTTAAAACATTTTGATTTCACTGACAGACGTAATGATAGCTGATCTTAACGCACAGCGCCACATAATTGTACGTGTGTGTCACCGTGAGAGTTCAGAGATAAGTATTGACTTTTCCTCCCACGTGAATCGTCTGCTCAGATCAAATCTAAGTGTTTTTTGTTTTTTTTTTGTAAATGTGTTTGACAGTGAACGGGCTGGAGGAGAAATGTTGTGAGGAAGGAGCAACAGGTTGTAAGACAGACAGCAAGACAAATCCGACTGATCTACCACCGGAGGAGGAGAGCACAACTCCTCTGAAGAAAAAGGCGAAGAAGAAGAGAAAGCTGGCAGACACCGCTGAACCACCAGGTAAGTGATCAGTCTGTTCACGTGAGTTAGTTTGTTTTTGTGAGAGATAACTAACGTGTTTATAATCTTCATTCCAGCTGAGAAGAAGACCAAAACAGTGAAAGAGGCAGATGAAGAAGATGATGATGAGGAAAAGGAGGAGGGAGCAGATGAAGGTGAAGAACAGGCTGCTGACAAACCAGAGGGAACATCAGATGAAGATGAAGAGGAAGATCAACCTGAATTACCTTCTGGTTTAACAGGTATTGGAAAAAGCGGGTGTCCGCTTACTTTTGTCCTGATGTGATCCTCAGTGGTTTTCATTAGTTGTGAGAATTTCTCTTATTACAGGTAAAAAGTAAGTTGTAAAAAAAGAAAAGAAAAAAAATAGCTAAAATATATTTTGTCTATGTTTATAAAAAAGAAAAAAGATAGCTGAAAAGTACTGCGCACAAGTGATGATAGTTTTACATTTAATATGACGTATTAATCACGTCTGTCAGACATTTTACCATTAAAAAAAATGTTACATGAGTAGATTAATTAAAAAAAGCAAAAATTCAGACACATGCGACAAGTCTCAATTAAACGCTGTCACGTGGCCACAACACACGGTTAAATGGAGATTATAAATGCACGTCCTTTTAAAGAGCACCGTTAAATATTTATCACTTAGTTATAATCTCTTATGCATCCAAAAACTCTGTTTGATGAACGTCAAAGCACTGTGAATAAGAGAATATGAAGTTTCAATTTTTCCCTTAGCCATAAAACCACAATAATCATCAGACCATCAGTCTCTTTCTAACATTTAACTTTAACTTGCTCGTTCATGGTATGGATTGTTGGGTCTCTGTGAACAATACCGTATTTTCACGACCATAAGGCGCACCGTACAAAAAGGCGCAGTCTCAGTTATGTGTGCCATTACTGTATTTAACACACACATAGGGCGCACCGTACGAAAAGGCGCAGTCTACACACACATCGCTCACCGCCTTACAACAACACACACACAAGCATACAAGTGTGCGTATTTAAAAATAGAGCGGGAGCAAAACTGAGTTTGATTGTGCTTTATTTAAGTCTTTATTACAAAGTACTGACATTTTTTAAGCACATTACCACAGCACACATTACCGGTAATCGTCATTAATCAAACCCATCGAAGTCCTCATCCTCCGTTTCTGAGTTGAACAGCTGCGCTAAATCAAATATGCCAGTTCCGCTTTCTTCGCTGTCAGAGTCACTTTCCGTGCCGTACGGCCCCTCGGAAATGATGCCGGCTTTTGCGAAAGCTCGAACAACAGTGCCAGTAGACACGTTAGCCCACGCATCTACAATCCATCCGCAAACTGTGGCGTAACTTGCCCGGCGCTGACACGCCGCTCGCAGCCTTACTTTGAACGGCCGGTTCACACCGATGTCCAGCGGAGTTCCTTTGTCAGACCTCCCGGAATAACAGCTAGTGCAGCGTTCATTTGTTTCACTTCTTTTTTCACATCGGCTGTGAGATGGGCACGTTGTTCTCAACACAGGTTTAACAACACACATAGGGTGCACTGCACTATAGGGCGCGCCGCACATTTTGAAAAAAATATAAGACGTTTATATGCGCCTTATGGTCGTGAAAATACGGTAATATAAATACGTTAAGTTTGTAACCAAATAAGCTACCAACATTGTTTGCACCACGATTACTTGGATGTGAAGTAACTAAGTCTAACTGTAGAATGCATGAACTAGAAAATGTTGTTCTTAACATCTCTATCTGATGTTTAAACTCTGCTTGGTCTGCACGCTCACACTCTCTAACTTATGTTCAGAACTGAATTTAACTGATGTTGCCTTCATGTGTTGCCCGTTCAGTGCGTCCATCATGAAACGGGTGTCAACTAAGGCATACAGAGACTCTTGTGGTTGTCTTTGGGAGGAATCAGCAGTGATTCTCCTGACAGGAGTAACTGCAAGGACACTAGTTTCCCATGACTGTATCCTGCCAGGAATATATGCTGTTTTTTGTTGTTGTTTTTTCGCTCCAACTAGAATCTGTTTTAGGGAAAACATGAACTTATCATTAACTGATGTTTCAGGTGCATTTGAGGACACATCCTTTGCCTCTCTTGCTGACCTGGTCAGTGAGAGTACTCTGAAAGCGGTGAAGGAGATGGGCTTTGAACACATGACTGAGATCCAGCACAAAAGTATTCGCCCCTTGCTGGAGGGGAGGTAAGTCTCAGATCTGTCCTGTTTCATGTATTTTTAGAGTTTTGAGTAGAAGTAATATTCTAACTTGAGATCAGGATCATTCTGTGATCATCTTGTGGATGTTTTTCTTTGCAGGGACGTTCTGGCTGCTGCCAAAACGGGTAGTGGTAAAACTTTGGCCTTCCTCATCCCGTCTATAGAGCTCATCTACAAACTCAAGTTCATGCCCAGAAACGGTAATACTCTTCATCTATTCTTTCTGCTCAGTGTTTCATTATTAGGCAAGAAAAATGTTGCTTTTGTGTCAAACTTTGTTTTATAAGTTGAGTCAAAGTCCTCCTCCTCTTCCCAGGCACCGGTGTAGTGATCCTTTCGCCCACACGCGAGTTGGCAATGCAGACCTATGGGGTGCTGAAGGAGCTGATGACGCACCATGTGCACACCTATGGTCTGGTCATGGGGGGCAGCAACCGCTCAGCTGAGGCCCAAAGACTGGCCAACGGTGTCAACATCCTGGTGGCCACACCTGGACGTCTGCTGGACCATCTTCAGGTGAGCGGGAAGGGGGTAGAATAGATCCTCAGGGGATCCTCAGGGGGTGCAGTAACTGTACTGATGGTTTTGACACATAAAACACCAAATCATCGTTTTTTTTTACATGTTCCTACAAAACACTTTGTGTTTTTGCAGCTCCTGTTTGTTTTCCTACAAAACACTTTGTGTTTTTGCAGCTCCTGTTTGTTTAAAATACATACATAAGAATATTAAAGGGTCTTTTGTTCCTTCAGAACACCCCTGGATTCATGTACAAGAACCTACAGTGTCTGATTATTGACGAGGCTGACCGTATCTTAGAGGTGGGCTTCGAGGAGGAGCTCAAGCAGATCATCAAACTGCTGCCGAGTACGTATCCACTGCTGCCAAATTCCCCTTCCTCTGTCACTGGATTGTTTTTGTGTTATTGCGTTATTCTTCATGGTTCCATTTGTGTCTGTGTTTTCTCCAGAGAAGAGACAGACCATGCTGTTTTCAGCCACTCAGACCCGTAAGGTGGAGGACTTGGCCCGCATCTCCCTGAAGAGAGAGCCCCTCTACGTCGGCGTGGATGACAACAAAGACAACGCCACTGTTGATGGCCTGGAGCAGGTCCGCTATATTCCTGATGAGTCCACGTAATGATATGTACTATGTGTAAACTAACAAAGTGGCCTGTCGTGTGTTTCAGGGTTATGTGGTGTGTCCATCAGAGAAGCGTTTCCTGCTGCTGTTCACCTTCCTGAAGAAGAACCGCAAGAAGAAGCTGATGGTCTTCTTCTCGTCCTGCATGTCTGTGAAATTCCACTATGAACTGCTCAACTACATTGACCTGCCCGTCATGGCCATCCATGTAAGACGTGTGACTCACCTTCTAGCCATCATTAAGTCGTACGTGGTATTCAGAAGCCATCTATAAAACCAGATGGAAAGCAAATGTTTCTTCTTCTTCTGTTTCGCAGGGCAAGCAGAAGCAGACCAAACGTACCACCACCTTCTTCCAGTTCTGCAACGCTGACTCAGGCATCCTGCTGTGTACTGACGTGGCAGCTCGAGGGCTTGACATTCCTGAGGTGGACTGGATCGTCCAGTACGACCCCCCAGATGACCCCAAGGTACACTTGTAATATTAATTCAGAATTTCAAAGAAGGGAAACTGACAAAACCAGGTTTAACTGACCAACAACTCCACGAAGATCACTTTTTGAGTTGAGGTCAGGTCCCTGATTTACAGCGTAGCCACATTGCAGCAGTGTGTGCAGGATCACCTCTGTTCTAGACAACGCTTCTGATTCCCCGTGAAACGCTGCAGAACATTTCACACAAATTTCATTTCGGAGAAATCGGACACAGAAGCAGCACAGAGAACCTGGTCAATTTCCAAAGTGAAACACCGGTTCCGATTGTAAAATTGGCATGGAGTACACACCTAAACAGCACCCCAGACATGATGTCAGACAGTCCTTGGATCAAGGCGTAAGACTAGTTAAGCTTTACTTTATGTCTACAGGAGTACATCCACAGGGTGGGTAGGACAGCCAGAGGCATCAATGGCAGAGGCCACGCACTCCTGATTCTCCGACCAGAGGAGCTTGGATTCCTCCGCTTCCTCAAACAGGCCAAGGTAAACATTTCAAACTCTAATGTCTCTAATTTACATACAGTGCCGATTCCATGTTTTTTTTTACATTATCATATTGTTGTATAATTTCCATTTTACAGTCACTTTATTAGTTTTTGCAGCCTTTACTATTAATAATGTGGCGTGTTCCTCTTTTTACACTCTGTCCAGGTCCCACTGAGCGAGTTTGATTTCTCTTGGAGTAAAATCTCTGATATCCAGTCCCAGGTAAGAATTCTACGGCTTCAGCTTCAGTGTATAAATCATTGAAGGTCCAGTGTGTGCCGCAATCAGCAACTACATTGCCAGATGCCTCTAAATCCTACAAACTGATCTTTTTAAATCCCTGTTGTTAGTTATCTGTAGTTGAATAAATGAAAAAGACTGATTGCTCATTTCAAACTGTGTTTTGTTCTTTAGTTGGAGAAGCTGATTGAGAAGAACTACTATCTCCACAAGTCTGCCCAAGAGGCCTACAAATCCTACGTGAGGGCATACGACTCCCACTCGCTCAAACAGATCTACAGCGTCAACACCCTCAACCTCCCCATGGTGGCGCTGTCGTTTGGCTTCAAAGTTCCTCCATATGTTGATCTGAGTATCCTTTGCTGTGATTCTGTATACTGTTGCATTTCATACAGTTTGTTTGATGGTAAAAGTCAACTTGAAATGTAAGTATTTTAATAATTGTATTATTTGAATTTTACATAGAATGAGGTGGAACTCAGCAAAAATATTAATGCAACACAAGGTAAAGGTGACAATCCCCCCCAGTTTGTGCAATACTCATGTTGAATATTATGTTCATAGAAGAGTTTTTAGATCTTTTACTTTAACCCATGGCAAGTTGCAGCAAAACCATGTTTGTCTGTGTGTATTTTTGAAAGGAAGTTTTCCTTAACTCAACTTCCTCTCAGACGTCCACAGCAGTAAAGGTGTAAAGCTGCAGAAGAGAGGTGGCGGCGGTGGTTTTGGATACCAGAAGTCCAACAAAGTCCAAAAATCCAAATTCTTCAAGCATGTCAACAAAGGGAAGGGTGACAAGAGGCAGTTCTCCCGCTGAACTAAACCCTGGACTGATTCCTCTTCTGTGTTTTTGAAGAATTGCCCCTTTTTAATAAATGACATGAACTTCCTGCTTTGAACCGGGTGCTATAGTATGTCAGATGTAGCGCACATTTGCCCCAGACATTTAGACCTGTGTTCCTTCTAGGAAATATGTCAAAGTATCTTGTAAATGTAAACAAACATTATGGATGCTGAAGAATTCCTTGTGTGGACGTCCTGTTCAAACCAATGCTCACTTTTCTAATATGTTCAATTCCCCTGACTGGGTTATTAAATCTATCGACTTTAAATATTAGTTTTCTTTATTCATATTGTGTAGACCGAAGTACAATGAAATGACTTGATGTGCTACTTTTTATAAAGGTTTTCATGTTTATTACAGCAGCTTTACATTCCCGCAGAGCTAAAAGACTCTTGCTACACCTTGTCAGATTACAGCAACAAAAAAACAACTGCCAGTATCCGTTACCATTTCTCTATTATCCAAGATCCAAAGTTATATTTTACAACACTTTAAAGTTACAAATGTATCCATCAGAAATCAATACAGTCACCAAATGTTCCCTTTAAATAAAACACCTGAATAAATGTAACTTAATTATCTTTGTTCTGAAGTTTAAGTGAACTTTCATCAGTGGATGTGTATGATTTAAGTGTTTAAATGGATGGGTTTTATGTGTGGACAGATCTGATAAGGGGTTTCTTTAGTCACAGCAGTGACTGAACTTCACTCAAGTCATTTTTTAAAATTACTTTCCCTTTAAAAAAAAAAACATGGCTCCCACAGTTATCCTCTCCATACATAGGACAAATCATCAAGTGCAGCGGAGAGCCTGCAAAATATCACTGACATCAGTTATGAATGATAAGCTTTAAAACATTTTAGAACTTTTCCCCTTCAATCAAGTTTCAGCTCATTAACCAAATGTCTCATGAAACCTTAAAATCCAAGGACAAAATGTGTCCCCTTCCTCTTTAGTACCTTAAAAGAACCCCCACTTTAACAGGACATCAACTCAACAGTCAATATGAGCATCTCATACCTCCCATTGTTCAGAAGGAAAACGCATAAAATTCAAACACTGTGCAGAACAGATAAAAGAAAATAAAAACAGTACCATATCCATTTTGTTACAGTGATGAGGTACAATAATTCAACTCTTTACTTCACACCAGGAACAACTGATTTCCACTCTGCTTCACACAGTGCAAGAAGGGAAATTCACAGTTTTTAAAGATCGTTGAGGTTCCCTTTTTTTCAGAAAGCGAGAGAGCTCCATCAGAAATGCTTCCATACTTGCTACAAAACGCTCCACAGGTTGTGTCACTCTTCATTCTGGCACTTGAGGTCGATGAAGAACTGTTTTCAGTCACGTCACAACGAGGGTCACAGTCATGGGATGCTATTGTTAGCAGATTACACGTCACCCGAGACAACTGCATATCACATCAGGCAAGCCGTCAAGTCCTTTATTCACTATGAACAAGTTTTCTCTTCCAGTCTTGCTCCGTAGTTACTTTCCACGTTCCACTGAAGATCTTGTACCTCATTTACTGCTGGTGATCTGTGAGGTGAAAACAGATTACATTACTTCTATGCATTATTATACTGAATACAAAAGTCTAGTGGCAAAGGATGTTAGTTTAGTTTCAAATCAACCCACTGGGACTGTTGCTCCGTCACGTAGCATCTGACCAGCTAAACCTGCATCGCCTATTATCACTTATCAACATTGGTTCACGCAAATATTTAAAGCAAATATAATAATACCGCAGCCACAAGTAATTATGAGGTGTATCCTTAGATTTAAATGTGTTACTTTGCTCATGTTACATCCTATTATAGGCTGCTTGTCTTCTCTTGCCTCATTTACTGCAAATTAGAGCTGTGATTATTAGTTGTGAACTATTAATCATCAACTATTTTAATAGTTGATTAACCATTTGAGCCGAGTTTTTCAGTTTCTCAAATGTGAATATTTTCTTGTTTCTCTGTCATTAAATGAATATCTTTGGGTTGTGGACATTTGAAGACGTCACCTTGAGCTTTGCAAAATACTGATCAAAGTTTATCACCATTTTATGGACTAATCGGATTAATCAAGAAAATGAAAATAACCATATTGAAAATGATTGTGTATCTGCTCATGGACAGATTGTTGTATGCTGCCAGCACTAACATGATTGGGGGTTAAGGTTGTTTTTGACTTACGCCTTGCTGCTTCTATAACACGATACTCTGACATACTTAAGTACAGACAGACCTTCCCTTAAACTCTTAATCCACATCTACAGTAAATGAATAATGACCTCTAGTGGTGTTTACGTAATTTGTACAGGACACAGGTGCATATCTATAAAACAGATTACGGATACCGGGGCTGAGGCTTCCCCTGCAGTCCGATTAGCAACTTAATGCATAAGAATGACCAGAAAGACACATTTCTGTTAAGAACAGATATCTGCGTATAAATGCTGATAAACGTTTTAAAAAAGCTCATTTAAAAAGGCAAATCATTGTGAGTTGGGAACTGGTTCATCAAACTCTTGGTGCTTTGCTATCAGATTCTGCATTCATCTGCAGATATTTTTATAGATTAATGACTGAGCAACAGTCCCTTTAAGGCAGCCAAAAAAAAAGTGAGAAAAAGTCATAAAAACAGTAACATGCAGACCCACACAACGAAAACACGACGGGTGGACCAATACAGTTGATTCATTTCACAATAGTGTCATTAAGAACTGATTTCATGGAGTCCGATGACGATGGAGACTGTTTTCAACATCTGTATTGGCAATGAAAACACCTGTGTTGGTCAAACCCCTTAGCACACTGTGTTAGTGATACCTAGAAATGTGACCATGCTACAGTCAGCCCCGTCACAACATAAAGTTAGTGCCGTAACTTCAAACTGTCAAACGTGGCATGCAGCACCAGTAAACATCAGACCTTATGGGTCTGCTCTGATAGGGGGAGGAGTGGGAGGGACCCCCCAGGGGTTGCCGTTCATCTTCTTTCCCAAACCTGTTGTCAGCGAAAAAAAGAAAGAGCATCCGAGATGGATCAGGCTGCTGCACACCACTCAAGGTTCAGGAAACATAATAACCTCATTAAAAACACTTCAACTGCTGGAATACCTTCCTACATCAGTCATACATTTCCTAAATAACACAAACATGTACCGTTGGCACTGCAGAAAGGCTCTGTGGTCTCCCAGTTCATGGCTCTCTGGACGGCCTTCTTCCAACGAGCAAAGCGGAACTCGCTCTCTGTGAAGAGAGCAGACACGCAGGTCAGGCCAGGCCAGGTGTAGAACAACTGGATCACGTAGCTAAAAAGTGCATCACACATTTCCTCTGGGTCTGTTTCACTTACCGTCAGAGTTAATCTGTGGTGTATATTTCTCTGACATGATGTGTGGGAGGTGACCGGGACTCAGATTCCACACCTCTACCCCCTCTGCTGCCCCGGCTGCCATGGCTGCACCCAGAGCTGTAGTCTCGGCCATGGTGGGTCGCACTGGACCAACATGACACAAACAAAATACAAAGAATAAAATATTAGGAACAATCCCTCTTACAAAATTAAAAACTGGGCAATTAAAATACAAATAAAGAATGTTTTTATGTGACAGATTATCAAGAAGGGACAATTTTTAAGTTCAAGTTCATGCATCTAAGGTTGGCAGGTGACACAATGTTCCACTTTGTAATCATCCGTGGTGGAAAATATGTATGAAAGCAGCAGATGTATCCTGGTGTATCCTTTTAACTGCACTCGGGTCTCTCCGGATCACTGGGAGCCATGCCTGCAACACCGCCGGCATTGTTTACACTAGCTGATGGCCCTGAGGCACCTGACCCTCTTGGCCGGAGAAAGACCCACCATACCGGAGGGGCTAAAGAGGAGACGGCAAGGCTGCAGAGCAGGGGTTAAATGGAGAATGAAGAAGAGAAAGTTTAAGCCCTACATCCCTGCAGTCATCACTGGAAACGTGAGGTCATTGGCAAACAAAGTGGACAAACTGGAAGTGCTCGCCAGGGCACAGAGTGAGTCCAGTATCATGTGTTTCACAGAAACGTGGCTGCACGAGCAGATACTGGACTTCAACGTCACCATTCCAGATGGTTCAAGCCAACAGAGACACGCAGTGTTCTGACGCCATCCACACTGTGACTGCAGGATTACACTACACTAAACACCCTGGGGCCTCCGTCATCATCACAGGTGACTTCAACCATGTTTCTCTCTCATCCACACTCCCAACCTTCTACCAGTTTGTCAAATGTGCCACCCATGAAAATAAGACTTTAGACTTTGCCACCACTGGGCAAGTTTAACGACAACCTAGACCTGCTATCACCATCATACAGTACAAGCCTGTGGTTCAGCAGCACCCAGTCACAGTGAGGACAGTGAGGAAATGTTCTCCTGAGGGCATGGGAACACTGCATGGAGCGCTGGAGGCCACAGACTGGGATGCTCTGTATGAGCCACATGGTGAGGACATTGATGGCTTGACTGACTGTGTCTCTGAGTACACTGGGTTCTGCATAGACAACACCATCCCCAATAAAGAGGTCTACTGCTACCCTAACTATATAAACTGTGGGTAACCAGCGACCTGAAGGCCCTTCTCAACGAGAAGAAGAGGGCCTTTAGATCATGGGACCAAGCAGAACTCAAACGAGTACAAAGGGAGCTCAAACACAGCATCAGGGAGAGCAAGGACATCTATATAAGAAAACTGGAGCACAAACTAGAAGACAACAACACCAAGGATATATGGAGCAGGATGAGAAAGATTACCGGCTTCCAGAGGAGAGGTGGGGGAGCAGCTGAGGAGAATGAATGACGTGCCAACAAGCTGAACCTGTTCTTCAATAGGTTCAACTCCAACCTCCCCACCCCTGGCAGCCACTCTACTGCTTGTGAGTGTTTTGAGGGCGGGGTGTAGGCTGAGTACAGGGACCTAGTCAACTGCTTTGTGAAGTGGTGTGGTGAGAACCACCTGCAGCTGAACGTGGCAAAGACGAAGGAGATGGTGGTGGATTTCAGGAAGGACAAGCCCCTGCCCTCTCCTGTCAGCATCAGTGGGACGGATGTGGAGATGGTACCTGCATACAGGTACTTGGGTGTCACACTGGACAATAAACTCGACTAGTCCACCAACACAGAGGCCATCTACAAGAAGGGCCTGAGCCAGCTTTACTTCCTGAGGAGGCACAGGTACTTCAATGTCTGCAACACGATGATGCAGATGTTCTATCAGTCTGTTGTGGCGAGCACCATCTTCTTTGCTGTGGTGTCCTGGGGTGCAGGCATTAAGGCAAAGGACGCCAACAGACTGAACAAACTGTTCTAAGGAACGATACAGAAAATCATTCCTCCCAACTGCAATAAGACTTTACAACTCATCTACCTCTGTCAGAGCCACTACTACAGAACACGGTTATGTACACACAAGTAAAATTTTGCGATTACCGTATAGTTGTCAAGGTTCAGGTGTGTGTTTATGTTTGTCTGACTTTTGTTCCATTTTAAAAAAGACTCTTGCTTATATTGACAGAACAGATTTCTAAACTTTAAAGATGTTGTTGAAGCTGTTCCTGCTGCGTTTAGCGTCTTCTTACCTACGGACACGCAGAGGATGTCTGCTTGCAGCTGCATGAGTAACCTGTTTGACGTCATGCCTCCATCAACCTGCAGCTGAGTCAGAGGTACGCCGCTGTCCTGGTTCATCGCATCAAGGATCTGAAAGTTCAGGGTGAAATAAACCAGAATTATCTTCTTTAAGCATTTTCATCAAAACATCAACATCTAACGCATCTGCTGTCATACATGGCTGACAACAGCAAGTGTTACTGTGTCCACCAGAAGGAAACAGAGGCAGAAAGGAGAAGCTCACCTCTCTGGTCTGAAAGCAGACGGCCTCGAGGGCAGCAAAAGCCAAGTGGTTCCTGTTGGTGAACTGAGTGAGCCCACAGATGATGCTGGAAAACAGCAAGGAAACAGATTTAAAATACAAATTATAATGCTGTCATTAAGGTCATTTGTTGAATGACAATTAGATCTGCCGATACATATTTTCTTGCTTTCACTGTCTGATATGTCTCAGAGCAACAAACTTTCTAGAATAAAACAAGTTACATTATTATCAGGGTCAAATCACAGTGCATTGTTCAGACATGTTTTAACAGCTGACGGTCTCACCCTCTTGCACTGGGCTCCCAGTAAGGGGCATAGAGTCCAGAGAAAGCAGGCACAAAGTAACAGCCATAAGACGAGCCGGCTGCTGCTGCTAGTGTCTCTGCGATAAGACGGTGAGAAAAACAGGAGGAAGAGTTATTGAAAGAGAAATGTTTTTTCTACATCATATAATCAAAATATTTGAATGAGTTTAACACTACGTTTTGTTGAATGAATTAGTCAGAATTTTCCCATAAAATTCTGTAAGATGCTAAATACCAATCTCTGAAGAAGACTTAACAATGCCCATGTTGTCCTTCAGCCACCGTACCACCGCCCCGGCAATGGCCACTGAACCCTGGGAGCAAGAGAGGAAAACATTAGACCCAAATCACATCGGAGCACTGACCAGGTCCAAATGACAAACCAGGGCACACTGTGGAAGATGTCACTGCAATGTGGAGGCACATTAAAAAACAAACAGCAAAAAAAACAAACACACACACACCTCAAGTGCATAACAGGCAGGCTTGTCTTTTCCCATTTTGTATGCAACTGTGGTCAGCAGGCCGTGGTCTGACATCACAGCCTAACAGAGTCAGAGGAAAAACAGAGTGAATGAAAAACACAACAGGAGCATGAATAGATTTTTTTTTTAAATGACTTCCATGATATATTTTTCTTGGAGACAATATCTTACCTTGGTCCCTGTATTTCTGAGCAAGAAACAACCAGTCCCATACCTTTACATACCAAAAATGGAAGACAGATTAGAGACCAAAGGTTATTTTTTTTACATTTTTCAAGATGCAAAGAATAAACTAATTTCTAAGTTACTTTATATCTGAATTATTATTTATTCCTATACATATAGAAATGTACTATCTACACATTGGGGGGTTTAATCATGATGTTTGGCATTAGATTTGACGACTTTACAGCGGGAAGTTAAATAAAAGAAAATGGCAGGTGACTTACGTGTTTTTTGCCTGGCCTTCCTCGAAGCACATCTGACCAACCAGGGCAGCCGATTGGTCGCCAAGACACTGATGGAGACATGGTTGCAGTTAAAGGGCAGTGTATGAATTTATAAAAACACAAACTAACGAAAACAAACTTTATCTTGAAACTGGTCCGGTTATTGAATCCAAAAGATCAAAAGAATCACTCATTTAAATTTTGCTTCTAAGAAATGTTTCGTTTTGTTATTGGATTAAACTGAAATTATCTTTAACATACAGCGTTTTTTAAGGAAACCTTAAATAAAAAAATTATGTAATTCTGACTGATACATTTACTGAACAGAAACAGTTGAAAAGAAATCTAAGTTAAATTATAATATGAGCAGCAGGACTGTAAACATCACTGGGAATTAGATTAGCCACTATAAACAACAAAAATATGAGAATAGGATTCAAACATAAAAATGAAATCAATAAAACTTTTTCAGTCAGTATTAGATTGAATTTGACCTTTGAAATGTTACTTCAAAGTACAAACTACTTACTTCGCAGTGTCATGTTACTTTTAGGGCTGACATGCATTGACACGATATCTGTGATAGACTAATATTGGCCTGGGCAAAGTATCATGCGGTCTCTGGTGGAAACTCTGTCGCTCAAACGTTTGGAGGAAAGCCACATGTAACACACACCACAGAACTTTGACAACGTCTGACGACACTGAGAAAAGACACTATTCAACCTTACCCCAGAGATGGGAACTCCTGCAAGAGAGCCAGATTTCTGGTTGGAAGACAGAAAAACAGGCCTTTAGAGTTTGAAGAAAATAGCTGCAGGATAATACAGACTGTTGCAACAATTCCAATTACACAAGAGCAAATATCTACACTAACAACCTTTGGATCAAACCAAGGTTACCATTGTTAACTAAATCTAAATTAAAAACTAAAACAAGGTTTGAAAAAACTGTTTAGTTATGTGAAATAAAAACCTAAAACAAGGTTTGAAAAAACTGTTTAGTTATGTGAAATAAAAACATAGACCAACAGAAAGAATAAATTTGATTAAACTTGGAAAGTAACAAAAAGGTCTACATGACTGAGTCAAATGTCTTCACAAGTGTGTGTTGCTTTGTAATACATATTCTGTATTAAATCTTGCCGTTGAAAATTAATAACAAAATAAAACGAAAAATTGTTAAACAATAAAAACTAAACTGAATCGAGAAATCTGAATGGAAAACAAAATTAAAATAAACTGCAAAACTGTCGCTATTGTAAGGAATCAAACGTGACTGTCTTAGAGGCAGACACCTATTTGTAGCTAAGATTTCAATAATCAGTAACAGTCATGTTCAATAATCAGTAAGGATATTCTTAGGTCACAGTGATTGATCTACTCATTAGACTTAACTTTTAGCAGTAAACATTTCATGACTGTAGTAATCTCCACCAAAATGAAATGATTCAGTACGTTATTAGTACAAATTTAATGTGTTAAATCCCCATGTTGCAATAATACATCACTATCATAGTCAGGGCAGAGCATCTTATCACCTAATAGGGAAATGATTATTAATTGATGTTATCCCTATCACTGGAATTTGGCTGTCAATACAACATATGGCTCGTATCCACCAAAACATGCTGTTGCAAACATCAGAATGAATCAGAATGACAGAAGAATGTACAGAAAAAACAGTGTAAATGATTCATTTATATGAGTTTCCAGAAAAGTGTCTGCAGTGTGTGAGAAATGTCTTGTCACAAAAAGAGACAAGCTGCCTTCAAAAGGGTATTCTTTAGTAGATGTGGATTCAGGTTTCCCAGCAGTGAATAACAGCTATAACCTGAGGTAAAAATCAAATCTGAGCCATAAAGTGAAGAAAATAAACAAAGCTGTCACTCTGGACTGCAGGGCAAAGTGCACGTAGCATGAAACAGGTTTAACATGTAAGACCATGTTGTGGTCAAGAGATAAGATACGAGCACAGACAAACAGAGACACGTGCAGCTATCTGTCCGAGAGGCGAGTATCCCGAGCACACACGTAGGAGAGGCACTGTTATCATTACAGTTTTAAATCAATGGAATTGATTAGAAATCAACTGGCTGTGGTATGAGCTTGTCTGCCAATGTAATCAAATCAAATCAGATTTTATTTGTATAGCCCAAAGTCACAAAGTACATTTGGGCTTCACAATCTGTACAGGGAGTGACACCCTCTGTCCTTAGACCCCCGGTTCGAGTGAGGAAAAACTTGCCCACAAAAATCTGTATAAATCTGCCAGTGTGACATAACACCATGCAGTCTTATGGGGGCATTTTTGTCATTGTAATCCATGAGTGAAGTGAAACTCAAAACATATGTAAGAGTAGGCGAATAATTCTCTATTCATGTAATCGAAACTTCTTTAAAAGTAAATCCTAACATGAGCTTTAAGTTATTTGTATTGCCCTCTCTGATAAATAAGAATTCTTTATATTATTCTTCATGGTTCTTGATTTTTCATTTTAAAATCCTCAATCGGTCAAAGCCAAAATTCAAAAGGACAATAATACTTGAGCTAGAAGTCCTTTACTACTTCGCCAGAAATTCTATCAGTGCTTTATCTGCAATTCTGATAAATGACACACTTTATCTTATCAAGTTCTCCGGTAATCACAGTGATTAAAATGTTTCATGAGACCATTCACCAGAATATTTTACATTCATAGTTAACCATGGCTGTTTGGTTAACTGTTATATGGATTTACAGCTCTGGAGCTCTTGAGTGAGAAATGCAAAAATCCACGTAGGTCACGTTCTGTCAGGTCGATCTCAAATGCAAACAGTGTCACTGAACCACAGAACAGACAGTAACTGAGCTCACCATCCAGCCGTATATTTCAGAGGAGCTTCTGACTTTTGGGAGGATTTCCATCGGTATGTCAAAGTACCTGCAAGCAGCACGACAACAACCAGTCACAATGATGCAATTTAAGTTGCATGATAACTGTCAAATACAATTAAAACAGGTAACTGAGGTAAATGCTGGCGGTCACAATTATAAAATGGGTGTCTGCAATAAAATACGTCATTTTGCTGGTGTGGCCACCAGTGACACCAAAAAAGTCCAAAATCCCACCACCACTTCAAGATGGCCACAGCAGCATGTACAAATCCAAGTTTCACATTCTGTATTGCTCACCTGCAGAGCTCAGGATCCCAGTCCATGGTGTGAATGTTGAAGAGCATGGTGCGACTGGCATTGGAGACATCTGTGCAGTGGACGCCTCCGTACTTGCCCCCAGTCAGGCACTGAGGAAAAAATAACACTATATAATAAGTGTGCATCAAATGTGAATAAAAAGAGGGGCATTAGTCAGTGAACCGGAGTTTAGTTTCACAAATGGAAACATAGCAATTAATTCTCTATAGCTTCATTTTAAACATCTTCTCTTGCGTTGCCTCACTTTGAGTTTGTTTAAAACCTGGAAATTTTCTGTGTAATCATTCAGTGCAGCTAAACGAGTAAAAAGAGACTTAAGAACTATGTTTTTTTAACCTTCAGTCTCAGCTCCCTCTGAGTCAGGTCTGCTGCATGGTTGCAGCCTTTGAGCAGTTCTTACCCAGATGATCCAGGAATCCACCGTTCCAAACATGGCACGCTCACTCAGCACTGCCTGTTGCACTTCCTCCACGTTGTCCAGCAGCCAGCGTAGCTTCACAGCACTGAAGTAGGTACTGATGGGAAGGCCCGTCTTGTGCTGGAGAGAGAACAGTAGAAACAAAGATTGGAGAGTCTGTTTGGTACAAAACCACAACCTGAAATGGAGTGGACAGAGAATCTTCTAGACTTTTATTTTGAAGGAAAGCACTACCACGTGACTACAATATATGAAAGACCTTTAGTAATTCAGAATCAAAAGGGTTACATGAATCCATATCCATGTTATCTATATTCTGCTTATCTTGTCCATATTTATAGGCTTTGTGATAACTGCTATCTAAAATCTAAAATCAAAGTAAGGATTTCTCGTCAGTCTTACCTTGAGGTGATTCTTGTTTCGGCCTGGAGCTTTGTTAATGAGCCTCTCCACTGTAGACTGTGTGCGCAGGTCCAGCCAGACTACAGACAAAACACAACTTTCACATACACACCTAAAATATCTACTTCAACATTTAAGGCTTTCATTCTAGTTGCCAAACACCATGTCAGCAGGTGGTTTTCAAACTGGGATCCAGAGAACAACAGGAGTCCTTGAGCGTGTTTGTTGGGTGTTCCCGACAAAAGGAGGAATACAATATTTCAACTTTTATAATATTTTTTGGAAGAAATAGAGACAAATAACTTCATAAATCAATTTTACCCACTTATATTCTTTGAGATCTGAAGCAAATGAAAATAAGCCATCGTCATCAGTTATTTTACGTTATCCAACAGCTAATAGAAACTATAGCCTGCAACTGTAAGGCTTCAGAAAACCAGTAGCACCTGTTTATGTGAAACTCAAAAATGATGTGACATTTTGTAAATGAGCACTTAAACTACACAGAGAACTGCTGAAACTATTAAAACCTTACACAAATTTTCTCAACTTCCTAGAAACTAAAATCTTGAAAGCTTCAAAGATTTCGTCACTTACAACTTTTATACCCACCCCCGACACATCACTCACTTCCCAGCTACAGAGAGGCATCTTCCAGATAAACTAGCCTTTCAAACTTTGGGGGTAAGAATGAAAGCCTCTGTCTGCTGGTAATATTAGCACACAGGCCTGGAGTGGGCGGTGACTGCATGTGCTCAGCTCCTACACTGAATGGGATGGGTGGTGGATGTTGGTGCAGGGACGGACGTGACATAGGACACTGCAGTCTGACGCAGACCAGTCATGTGCTGTGTGTTTTCCAGATGACGTAACCTTCCTGGTTTCTCAATTAAAGATGTTACAGCTAAGAAGTATGGAGTGTTAGTTCTGACACTTCACGTTTGCAACAATGGGGATCTTTACAAAAACACATCAGTGGTTGAGGGAGGTCTCAATGAGCCAATAAATACATTAATCATTTTGTATTTTAATTATGTGAAGTACTCGGTTACAGAGTTTTAGTTGTAATTATTATATCTTGCATAACATTTATGTAAATCAGAATTTTTGGCAGTGATACTTGCATAATGCACCCACCTATGGCGTTGTAGAGAGGCTCTCCAGTCTCTTTATCCCAAACCAGGGTCGTCTCTCTCTGATTGGTCACACCCACCGCTGAGAGAGGGGCAACAACATAAATATCAACAAAGAGCACACATTCCACCTATTCCTCTCTGTTAGGTGTGGTCAGTGTTTGTTCTTTCATCCAGCTACAAATCTCCACTTGCACTTGGAGGAGGTCAGTAAACAATCGCAGGTACCACCCCCACCTTTTATGTTGGAGATGTTGATGTTGAGCTGGCAGAGTTTCTCACAGGTCCTCTCCATGCACTCATAGACAGATTGCATGATCTCCCTGGGGTCCTCCTCCACCCACCTGATTGATACAAATACAGGCATGAAAGCACATAAGGTTTTTTACGTGTTCCAAAGAGATACAAAATAAACAATATGTGGTATAATTACAGCGTGTGGCCACGGTTTCTACCTGCTATCTATCAGAACTTCACTTTGTTAGTGGGTTTGGGGTAACAGGGTAAAAACTCAGAGTAGAGGAAATTGTTTCGATGGTTCAAAGTCAAGTAAACATTGGCTCCTCGGACTGATGTGACCTTTAATTGATCCCTGGCAGCTTCGGGATATGTGCAAATCACACATACGGGTAATGATTAGAATTAAATTTTCCAAAATGGTTAGGAAGCAGAGTAAAATGTACATTTAGCCTGAAAGACACAACGTCCATAATTTCTACGAATTATTTCAAATGTGGACTCTTCAGACCACAGCACATTTTTCCATTTTACGTCAGTCCACCTCAGATGAGATCGGGTCTGGAGAAGTTGGCTGTGTTTCTGGGTGTTGTTGATATTTGGCTTATGCTTTGCATGGTAGAGTCCTCACTTGCATTTGTAGACATAGAGATGAACTGCATTTACTGTTTTCTGCGAGTGTTGCAGAGCCCATTTCGTAATCTACAATCATGTTGGTTTTAATGCAGTGCCACCTGACGAGTCGAAGGTCACATTCAGCGTTAGTTTTCGGCTTTGCCCTTTTTTTTTCCTTTTAATGATGTTACGGATTGTAAATTCTGAAATCCATAAACGTCTTGCAATTGCGTGTTGAGTAATGTTCTTAAACTGTTGGACTACAACACAAGTGGTGAACAGTTTGAAAATGAAATATCTAAATATCTAATCTAAATGTCTTTACACTGAAATAAGAGCTGGACCTTAGACTCAATCATGTTACAAACATGTCTAAAATGTAGTTAAATTGTAACCTGAGTAACACAGTAAACATTTTAAAGGAGAAAGCACTGTTATCACAATCTGTAACTAATTTATTTTAATGAGGAGTATGGATTTAAACCTATATCATTTGATATTCTTTTTATAGTAAGTTAATAATTGTCCACGCTCTTTATTATCTTTACGACCGGTTCTAACAGGAGAATGTGCTTGTTGCTTTTAAGATTGGATTCATCAGTTAAACTCACTTGACAACCCAAAAATAATCTCTTTTTGATAATCAAATAATTGTTTGAGCGTTTAGCAAAAAACGTCAGACAAAAGAAGACATCTGAACACATCACCGTGGTCCATGGGAAATTATAACAGGCACTGTAACTTTTCTGGCATTTTATAGACGCACGACAAACTGAAAAACAACTGTCAGATTTCATTATAATAATATTAGTAGTATTACGACATTCAAGGAACTCACCCCTCTTTGGGGAAACTCTGGTTGATCTCTACTTGGTGGTGACTCAGCACTTCAGCTGTTTTTGCGTTGAACACCTGTGGAGAAATGAAATTCATAAGAGAACAAGAATAGAGGGATGTTGTGACAAAGATTAAAGTTTTATTTGACAGAAGTCAGCATTTCTTAAACCTCTGTGTGACGTGACAGTACAGGCATACAATTCAGCTACAGACAATTCAACACAGAACATATAAGACACTAGGAAAAACAACTCACACCTCACACTGTAACCTTGAACTGTCTAAACTTTATGACCATCTGTTTATTTTGGCACACAAGTCATATCTCCAAACCTCCTCAGCAAATGACTGAAACTGACTGGAACAGATGCACAGAGGTTAAATATTTTTATTTTAGGCTTTTAGCTGTCTGCTTATCGTCATTTTGATGAACCTTAAAACAAACCTCTTGGTTAAAGTTTAACTTCTGGTTACAGTGACCTGTGCTTGACCTACGTTTTCAAAAGGACCTTTAGAAAGAAATGGTCACTAATTAAGACAACATACAGAGCAAAGCTCAGACATCCATAACTTTGGACCCTTTCAGATATATTCCCAAGCAGAATTAAAATAGGTTGGGTTATAGAAATACTCCCTGGTGCTTTGAATCAGTCTGTTTGGTCAGTTAATGAAATGAAAAAAGCTGCCAGATTTCACAAAAATGTTCCCCAGATCTGCTCAGGCAAAAGTCTTTTTTGTCTATTCTTTGTGAGTCTAACATCTAGTTGAACTTTTACCTCAACAGCGCTCCAGGCTGTTGTGTTCACTGCCAAATCTGAATCTTCCAACTGACCTACTTGAGGAAGTCCAAATTCATTTACAAAGGATCACTAATCAGGATAGATTTTTTTGTCAACAGTGAAAACATTAACAATCTGCTGGATTTCTATGGGACAGATAGATAATATCTGCAGTTACGCACAGGTAAAAACCAGAGAGGACAAGTGTCTTTACTGGTTAACAGTATGAACGGAAGACACAACAGAGCAATGCAGATGATCAATTGATGTCAAGGGGTCATGAACTTCAACATTGCATTCAACAAATATTCATTAGTAATTTAACTAACGCTTACTTCACAGTAAGTTAGAACTGATTTCACAACAACAAGGGAGGCAGACTGACTCACTAAATGATTTGGAAACTTCTGTCACTACACTAAATCACATGTCATCACATCACATATCAAACAGGTCAGTTTGGAAATATTACACAGGTGACCAAGAAAGAAATCTTAATCACCACCACTGCCATACATTTTTATATTATATTACATACATATATTAACATATACACATAACATATAAATTTCTGTAACAGTAAATGATCACTTACATTTCATTTCATAATCAACCTTCAGGTCATTGAATATATTTAGTGTTTGATGTCTTAAAAACACAAACCTTATGGTTGATACAGGTAACAAACATCAGCTAGGCTTGTATGTATGATATACTGTGTGATATAAATGTATAAAGTGAAAGTTTTCAAAAGAAATTCTTTCAATTCATCATCTGCAAAGAATAAATAATCTGAGTTTCAGCTTTTTATGGCAGTGCTACTTGTATAAATCATCATCTGATAATGGCCATTTTATTTCATCATAAATTAAAATTGTGACGCTCTTATCAAGCTGGCACATTATCTCATGAGACACTGAGGAGAGCATGTTTTATACTTATTAAGTTATTTACTATCGTAGCAATGTTTTCATTTACCAGTGGGGGCGCATGGTCCCAATGTATCTACACTTTAATTCTCTCAGCAAATGAGTTTTATTTGTAGCTTAAAGTGAGTCAAAAACAAATCCTGCAGACTAATAAAGAACGACAATAAAACATGACGAGTGTAGGCGTGCAGGCTCATTCATCTTTAATAACATTACTTCTCATTTAAAGTTCATCATTCACACTTCACAAGTTGTTTTCAGTGGAAGGCTGTCTTATTTTTTTTCCCCAGTTAATTTTTCGTATTATGAAAACAAACAGTAGCCGCAGAGGTTTGATAACCAAACACTGTGTCTGTGTGTAATGTCTCGAAACATTTCACAGACAGCACCACGTCACTCACCAGAAACCTCGTCGAGCTCGTGCCCTGATCAATGGCAGCAACCAGCGGCTCCATACTCGCACTTTTTCCCGTGTCCGTAAGTATAAAAAAAAAAAAAAAAGGATGAAAACACGACGTTAAACGGTATCAGCTGTCGGCTTTGGTGCTAAGCTGCGGCCGGCACGACTGTTTTTTATTTAAATACCAGCAGACGCCGGTCCTAGAGAGCGGTAGGTCGACGTGCAGACTCTCTGGTCATATTGTAGGAGGACGGACCAGAGCCGGCCGCTGCTCACACTGTGATTGGCTGAACGTCAGAAGGCGTCGGCTGAGGATTGTCCAATTAGTTTCGGGGGCACGAGGGAAATCCACCTTAAAAATGAATTTTCACAGTGTGGATTTTTATAGATTTTATAGTGGTCGATACTGTTTGTGAACAGACAAACTCTCCCCTCTTCAAGATCCAAACCAGTGCATCGGGATTTGAATCCATGATGTCAACAGGGCACAAACACTAACATGGAGAAGTCACAGTTACTGTGTGAACATAGAGTTTTTATTTGTACAGTATGTGGCAGTGGCGGACTCAAGCTGTCTGAGGAGCAGGGGCAAAAAAAAAAAAATCAATTAAATTAAAGCTGCAAGCAGCGATGGTCGGGCCCTCGCATATGTGCGCATGTGGAAATGTGCCACACCCACACAGTTTCCCCAAAATTCATAACTTTGATAACTTTTACTCAGGAAGTCTATGTGAACACACCCACCAAGTTTGAAGTCAATGAGACAAAATCCCTAGGAGGAGTTCATTCAAACATGACCCCTTCTCAACCAGGCCGAAACAGCAAAAATGGCGATTTTCATTCTTAAATATCTCACTTCCTGTTCATTGTAGCCCATTGCTCCATTGCTTTGTAGGTCTTGCCATGCTCTACACTTCGGCTGAGTTTTGTGACTCTGTGTCCAAAACTATGGCGGGGCTGTTCCAAAGAAAAATTCAAGGGAACGCTATAGAGCGCTTTTGCCCCGCCCCCTAATTAATTATGCAGCTGAATTCTGCATAATATAGGTCTTAACAAGCACAACAAGTTTCAGACAGCTCTGACAAAGTATATGATAGCCCCACACTTTTGCCCGAAAATCAGCCCAAAAGTAAATGGAGTCTCATTTTTTTTTTAGAAGAAATCGGCAGCGTTGACTTTGACGCGCCGTCACGGCCACGCCCTCTGATGAAAAGTTGTGATTTTGATAACTTTTCATTGTGGAGGCCTTGAGAACACACACGCCAAGTTTCAAGCACATCGGATGAAATCCCTAGGAGGAGTTTGTTCAAATGGGACCCCTGGAAATGAGGCCAAAACCGGAAAAGTCCAAATTTGACAAAAATTGGACGCCGTACACTTCACTGTAGCCCGGGGCACCAAGAGACTTTTTTGTGCGTCTGGGCATGTTACATACTCCCACCAAGTTTCGTACACGTGGATGAAACCGTGGCGAGGGGCACCTCCAAAAACGCACACCTAGGTGGCGCTGTTGAGGCATATGCGCACGTCCATGTGTGAGACCCCCAAAATGCGGAATTTTACACCTGAAATGTTGGGGACAGGCAAATCTTTGTGAGTTTTCGGGGGGATATGGACCATCGATAATGCGATTTACTCTTAAACGTCGTTCAGCGTTCGAAATCTAATAGGGCCTCGCCCCAGCGTGCTGTGCTCGGGCCCTCAAAAGGGCACCAGACAATGACAGCATAAAGAATGGACAGTTCATGTGTGGCAACATGCATAGGTTTTCAAAGTACTGTTTTGAAGCTGAAATAAAAGGCTCTTTTTCCAAATTAAATGTTCTGCATATTCCTCATTTTCAGTCATTTTCCTTAAAAAATGTCCTATATTTGACCTGCTTTTAAAGGTCCAGCGTGTAAGATGAATTGCATTCACTTTCTGGGGCCCTTATTGTGCATGTTAAATCACTTTCACACCATAATGGCTTACTGAATATGATGGAGTTATTTGTAATGTCATTAGTGCTACGATAAGTCAAAATGTCTGCTGTGAATATTAACAGGTCAGTCCGTACTTTCCTCCACAAACTGAAAAAGCGACCCTGCAGCTATAGTCAGCTGTTGCAGCAGCCCCCTCCTCTTCACTCCTCTGGTGATAATACAGGCCTAAAGCCTAAAAATAGTACCAATCTTTATTTGGCTTTGTGGGGAATCTCTCTCTTAACCACACTAAGCTGTTGAAGCAGATTGATGATCCACTTACTGTAAACCTATGATGGGCTGCTACCGGACCACTGACGACTAATTATCATGGTTGTAAGGTTGATTTGTCCCCTCTGTTTTCCCCAAAATGCTAAACTCTTCAGCTGAAGCTACATTTTTGGGCCATTTTATTTATGGTGGCACCCCACGGATAGTGTACAACAAGCCAGCTTTCAGTAGTCAGGCTTAAGGTTAGAGCACCAACCCCCAACAGGAGACCTTAAACCTAGCTTGCACAGAACAAAAGTTGCTGGAAAACAACAGCCCCCCATCCATGCTGCTGTACCTCTTAAGTTTACGCACGATACTGGTTCTTTCTGTCTAGTTTTGTGTAGATACATGTGCGCTTCTTGCACAAACAAACACATTGAAATAAGTTTCTATGCATTTTTGTATGAGCGCTTACTGTATGATGTTTTTGCCTTGCGTTGCTTCTTTCTAAGCTGGTCAGGCACTACTAATGGATGTATTTTGGCAGTTCACAGTTACCCACAAGGATTATGTTGTAGCCTGCTTCCCACTTCTTACTCAATACTGGACCAAATTCAACATTTGTTATCCCCAATCACTATGACAAAGAAAAGAAACATTGGAAATTGAGGGCCAGGTTGAGAAATACCAGTTTCCCACTAAAGTTTAAAATAGTCACACATTTGTTGTCATTATTTTACACCAAGTGTTGAAATAAATGTGCAAATGTATATATTTTCAAAATATAATTAAATATCTAATGTGATCACATGGTGTGTTAAGCCACTCTTTGTTAATATAGTGGACAGTATGTCCGCCAGCTGTGGATACCTGTAACACACACAGCCAATCAGAATGTAGTATTTTCTTGCTCACTGTCCTTACACTACTAAATTTTGCTTTCCCTGGCAATAGTACTAAACTGCTGCACCATTTGTTTAAAATGTAAGACAGGTTGAAATCTACACCATTTTAGTATGAAATAGTATAATATATAACAGTACATTTAAAAATATTTTTTATAGCGGAATATTTATTATAACACTGCAAAAATAAACAATTATGACTGATATTCTGTTGTATAAACAAAAAAAAAGTATAGTATCATCATATTTGACCTAATATTCATAATGAAAATAAGTTGGGCCAGTGATGAAATCAAGCAAAACTATGTATTTAATTAGAAATCAATGTTTTATTAAAACTGTTGTACCTTCAGTGAAGTTTAGTAAGGGCTAAAACAAGTTCTCATGCATAGATCCTACACAAGAGATATATAACAAGATTGATTAGAAATATATAAGATCACTTAAATATATAAGATCAATTCTCATTGATATTATATTAACAAGATCAATTGGAAATATATACAAAGAAATAACAACACAATCAAATAGATCTAGTGCACACAGCTGCAGTTAGATCAAGAACATAAAACAGTTAAAGACATACAGTGGCCAAAATGATTAGAACACTTGGCCTATTTAAGAGGTTTCAGATGTTTTTGTTGAATTGGTCATTAAAATAGCCATAAAATTAATTAAATATCTACAATGTCATCATTATGCTCAATAAACCATATAATAGAGCCATCATAAGGAGTTTTCCTGTCTTGAGATGCAGTCCAAGCGCTGTAAGTACACTTAAGACCGCCATGATGCCACCACACCAGAACCAAAAGGGGAGAGGTAAAAAAAAGAAACTTTCAGTCAGACAAGTGAAAGCATCTCAAAATTCTCAGTCTTAAGGACTGAAGAAAGACCTCACAAGAACTGCGTGACGAGATCAACTGTGTGACGAGATCAATGCCACAGTGACTAATGGTGCAACAGTGTCTTCAAGAACTGTGCGTCGGAAACTGGGTGAAGAAGGACTTGCTGGCAGAATAGTGGCAAAGAAAGCATTACTGTAAGAGAAAAATAGAGTGAAACGCCTGAAATTTACAAAAGAACACAAGAAATGAAGAAAAGGAGATTAGTAAAAAGTGTTGTTTGAAGTTTGAACAGTTTGGCAACAAGTGAACAGTGTATGTTGAACGGAGAGAGGGGGAGAGATATAAAAATGAGTGTCTCTTGCCAACAATTGAACACAGAGGGGTTAGTATTATGGTGTGGGGGTGACATCAGTCTCATGAACAGGTGACTTATCGAAAACGGATGGCATCATGGATAAGAAAGTATACCACAACATTCTGGTTGGATGCAGAATAGCATCTTAATTGGCCTGGATTTATTTTCCAAGAGGACAATGATCATAACCATCCTTCTAACTATTGTCTGAACTCCCGGTGATAAAAGGATCTGCTGAAACATTGAAAATGATGGACTGCTCCCCTCAAAGTCTGGACTTTAACCTGAAAAAATATTTATCTAATAGTTCAACAATCTGGGCAGCTCCAAAAACAAGTGTGTCAATGGTGCTGGCCCAATCCCACAACTCACACAAGTGATCAATATTTGGGAATATTCTGTTAAGTTTTTGTTTATGAGGCTGTCTGGCAGGCGTCTGGTGGATTGAACAACAGCACCATCTAGTGGATGTTTTGTGATAAAACGTACCCTAGCACAGTTGCACTTAGCTCTCATAGAATTTTTCAACTAAACATTGTGGAAATGTGTCTTATGAGTTGATGTTAGACACCATCAAGTCATTACACTTATAAATATACATCAACTTTGGATAAATTGTACAAACACGCTGGTATATAAGTTCATGATGTTATGCCATTAATACAGTGATGAAAAGCCACAATCTTATGACTCTGTTGCAGTCCCTAGATCTCGTGCAGCTGTATTGAGTGACGCATGTTTGAAAATGTTCATGACCTCAGTCATATTAGAATTTAAGCCTGATTCCCCCCCCTCATTTCATGTAAATGGGCCCTCTAATTTCTACCATGTAAATTCTGTCATGCTGAAACATTTCCCTGGGACTAATTTTACCAGATTTTATCCTCCCTCCCTTTTCACATTATCTTCACATTATTATAATTGATATGTACATACATATGTAGGTTCATACTAACTGTGTGTTTTTTTATATATTGAAGAGGTCTATGCCTCTGTCCAGCCACACAGAGGTGGTGGTGTCAGTGAAGTTTTGCTACCTTTTAGCCAGTAAACCACAGGAAGCCTGACTTCTGCCAGGACTCGTAGTTTAAACAAAGTCATGAATGTAGTTATGCTTGTGTTACCTCCAATATTTTAACATTTCTGTATCAATGTTTCCTATTCAGCATCTAAAATACAGGACGAGTCAGCGTGTTAGATGATTGTGACTTATACATAAGCTTGAATTCTCTGTCTACAAATCTACAAATTGTCTACAAATGACACAAAAATAGTTTGACATTTTAGAAAGTAGTGATATTTACTTTCTTGATTGATAACATTCATATTTGTGTGCCAAATCTGGAGCTTACAGCTGGTTGGCTAATAGTTTACTCTCTTCAAGAAAGCTTCCCAAAGTATCAATCTGTAGTTACACCAAATAGTATTTAGTGTTGAAAAACCGTACAGATTATCAGCTGTTATACCTTTATATATACTGTAAATAAATGTATATACTTTTTAGTCTTTAATATTTATGCTTGTAACATTCTGATACTGCGCAGATTTGTTTGCATGATATAAGCGATTTTACACAGAAAACCTTTTTGTGAAGATTACATAAATAAATTCCTACACTTCAATAGTATAAATAATCTCTTTTGTGAAATTAGTCATTTCCAAACTAATTATTTACCCACTGTGAACTAAGTGTACAAAGTGTAATTAGACAGTTTGTTTTACAAAATACCACTAGAGGGAGACATTTGATCAAAAGTCATTATTTGCATATGACTGGTTCACCACATCGGACTCTATAATATTATATAGACACGGAGTAAAACCCTAACCTATATAAACAATAATCCAGTTTACAATACTGACAGTTATCATAGTTTTGAGTCTTATTTCCTGTTGTAAAAGCAGTCAGCACTTGTATGTGATTAAACTATATATTATTATATATTATCCTATCCTATGAGCATAAACTAATCACCTTCACCAATGACATAAAGGCTGGGGTTGGGATCAGATGCCTGCAGCTCTATAACCACACAAACATTTTCTTTTTAAACATCCCATCAAGTAAACATACAGTAACAATACATCAGCTTGAGACTAGAAATATATACATTATACATACACACACCCACTCAACTTAGGATAGAATAGAAAAATATATATACATATTTGACAACATTATATACAATTTCCCTTCATGTATGTTTTATTTATGTATCCCAAAGCTAAATGAAATGTTTCATATCTCAGTGATGGTGAATCCATACTCTTCCAACATAGTGCAATAGCCCTCTTGGCTTGAAGAAGTCCAAGGTCTAGAAGTTTAGTTATGATGTCCGTATAAAGTTCTTCGGATATATTCCAAACATACACAGTTTGGAATTTAAGGAAACTTTGGTATTAAACATGTTTGACAAACATTTTATAACATCCTTTTAGAAGCTTTGGATCTTTAGACATCCCCATATACAGTAAAATAAAGGTAGATAGATAAATGACCTTTCATCTTTAAACATTTAGAACAAACATCTGAATATATCAGCAGATGACATCACTCTTTGTTTACTGGAAGACACCAGAGAGTGAAAAACACCCAGTCACTCCAACACTTTCAGTCGCCTAACAGTGTGTCTGTATTTAGAGGAAAGTTTTACCTCCTGTCAGATTTATTTTCACGTATGAAGCTGGCCCACATCCAATCTGAAAATATCAGATACTTCTCAGATGACTCTGCAGTTTCTCTTTTCACATGACAGTGCAGACTACAGTGGATTTATTTGTTTGCCCCAGGAGTTTTGTCACAGTTAGCAAGGGCCCCAGAATACTGTGTACTGTGTTATTACTGTATTGTAATACTGTGTTATATATATATATATATATATATATATATATATTGTGAGATATCCTCTAGAGCTGAGCCAGAGCTCCTCCTCAGCTCATTAGTCATGTTTTGTGATTCTGTGAAACATTAAAGATGCCTTTACTTGAGAAGTCTGGTCTCTTTCTAGGGTTCAGAATCAACAACAGTCTGTGTTGGAGATATTTTGTTACAAACACATTTAAGCGTTCATAGTGTAGAAGTGTTAAGCCTTCAGTCCTTTTTGTGCTATTCGTAGCCACTGGCATGACTTGAGGCCTTGACCCAACTCTGACTGATGCAGGTTTTCTGAGTGGTTATGTTTTATTGTCTACACCTTGCAGCACAGGAGCAGCAGTTTGTATCCTTTGGCCTTGAGCTATTTTGGTTTCCAAATAAAGCCATCATAACCACAAAAGTGCTTTCTTGGATGCTGATAAAACATGATAAAATGCCCTCTATGGTGGCCAAATGTGCAAGGTATTGTGATAACATGCACTCATAACCACTGTTTCCCAACCCAACAGCTTCCTGAGGGTTGTGAGGCATTCTCGATTTTAAGGGTTATAGGAAAACGTAATTGTAGTAATCAGTTGTTCTATACTGTTATTGACATGCATTGAATATAATATGAAATATACATAAAATATGTCACTGTGTTAGGGTTAGGGTTAGTTCTGGGGTGACTTTTCAGTGGGTAAAAGGGACCTCTATTAGTATTTCATAATAATTCTTTAATAAACCTTTAAATTTGAAGGAGTCACACAAACAGTCTTCATCTTGATCAAGGTTTGTAAGTATTTTACCATAAATGTCTTTCTTAATGACCGCAGACCATTGTGCATACTTTAGTGCTCTTTTTTATTCTTCTGTAAGTGTGCAAATGTGTATTTATTCAGGAAAGTAGATGGTATTACTGATCAAAAATGCCAAGGTTGTGGTTATATGGATGATATATATATATATATATATATATAGATATATAGATATATAGATAGATAGACAGACAGACAGACAGACAGACAGACAGACAGACAGACAGATAGATAGATAGATAGATAGATAGATAGATAGATAGATAGATAGATAGATAGATAGATAGATAGATAGATAGATAGATAGATAGATAGATAGATAAAGAAGGTAAAATTTAAATTACAATTTATTAAATGGAAAATGAGGCCGTACACAGCAACTCCAGAAAAGAAATTGACACCATCTGGCAAATGCAAGCATTTCTGTCTGTGTTGTTGCAGCTGTATGAATGAGGTCAAACTGTTCATATCTCTTAAACACTATGTTATTGTCTGGAAAAGTATTGATGAAAAACAGTATCTCTCCTCATGGAGCTGCTGACAAAAGTCAGTACACGCTCAATAAAGTGTATCAGAGCCTGTCAAAGATTTTTCAATCAAAACGTTTGCCATCATCTTTATACGCTATTGAGTATTTTTTGGATTTGCAGTGTTGTAAAAAAGATCATTCAGGATTCACACACAACATGAAGTCTGCCACACCGCATAAAACTAAACTATTTTCTGCACTCATATTTGAATATACAAATACGTGTTAACTCATTTTCATAGTGATTTGTTTTAGTCACAAGAAACATCTTTCCTCCTTCTCCCAAAGAAGGATTTCACTGACTAAACAGAGGCTCGTTGTGCTCAAGATATTTCCACGTGTCTGAGAGATTTTATCTGTGACTGAAGAACTGACACTTTACCTCTTTGCGTCAATGGAATGCGTCAATGCGCCAGGCTGCGATAGTAACTCACGCCTCCAGTGAACTCGTGTTGTGTTAAAACACTGCAGAGTGAGTTGGACCGACTTCAAACCAAACAAGCTTTTCTGTCAAACAGTGAGCATGCCTGGTGTTTCTGTTGTACAGATGTTTCCATCTACTCAAGTAGTACTGAAAGTGCTGTGTGTAACACCAGTCACTCATATTTAAACTACAAATTGACTTATATGAATTTGCAGTGACATGTTTTCAATTATTTTTTTTTCCTTTTGGATTCTACTCCATAACAAGAGGTAACAAGGGTTCAAATTCCTCCCATGATTCAATACATGAGTCACCTGCTAATATAAGCTTTTGACAGCTATGAGCCTGTGGCTCTTGGTACTTGTACATTGCACATTACATCAGATTTCCACATGCCTGAGGACAGTACAACAAAGTATTGCTGTCAGCTTTTCTTGCTCATTTATTGTTAAAATTACACACCATCTGCACATATGGACAGGGCATTTACACCTGATCTAATGGGACCCTAAGGGAAAATGTGAGGAGCCACTCATAGCTGCTGTCCTGTGTTAGTAGTGTCTTTTTCTGACATGACAAAAAACAACTGCTGCAGTTAATTTAACCTTATTATCTTAATTATTTGCATAACAAAAAACAACAGTATTCTATGTGTTCTGCATATATGTAATTCTTTTTTTAATTATTATTTCAAATGGACGTTATGTTTTGTTTTTTTCTGTCTTGCAGAAGTAAAGCAGTATAAGATGGGATTTGCTGTATTATGACATGTGGATTAGTCATGCTGTTGCAGAGAAGTTTTCCCCTTAAACTGAGTAGACACTGCACTCACATCTGGGTCATTTTGTCCGGCAGGGAGAGCAAAGCCCCAGGTGGAACACTTTGTTTTTACATGATTAAGATCAGAGCCACCGGGGTGACTGTCACTGCTGCTGCAGTCACAGTACAGTCTGATCTCAATTGACAGCCAGATGTCACTATGATGTATGTACAAAGTAACGGGTACTATGAATAACATTATTTAACACATTTAAGAGTGCTATTAGTGAAAGATTGAAATAATAATTTATTAAGTTAGAACCAAACATTCTCAGTTGACCTAAGTTACAGAGTCCTTTGACTCTGGTACAGACTTTAATATCTCAACAACTACTGGATGGATTGCCAGATAAGCTTTGTTCAGGGATTTGTGGTACCCAGAGCATGAATGCTACTGACTTAGCATTCCCTTGAGTTTTAATAAAGCTCCATCAACAAGTAAAGATTATTTTTTTGGCCTTTTCAAGCTTTATTTGATAGAGACAGCTGAAGAGTGACAGGAATGCGGGGAGAGAAAGACAGGGAATGACATGTGGGAAATAGCCACAGGTCGGATTCAAACCCTGGGCTTCCGCAGCAAGGACTGAGCCTTCGCACATGGGGCGGTTTCTCTACCAACTGAACTAAACACCACCCCACAAGTCACATTTTTTAGGACCAAATACTTACAAAAACGAATGTCATACCAATTATCCTCAGGTGTATACTAATGCGCTAGGTGAACAAGGGAGAAACATTATACCTTCTAAACATAGTCATGATAATAAGATTAAGAGCATTATTTGGACAGCACTTTCCAATATAGGTAAGATCCATTTTCTGTAACTGCTTATCTTTATCAGGGTCACACATGGCTGGAGCCTATCTCAGTTGCCACTGGGTGAGAGGCGGGGTACATCCTGGACAAACTGCATTAACAGACAATTTAGAGTCACCAATTAGCCTGCATGTCTTTGAACGGCGAGAAGAAGCCAGAGAACCCACACATACATGGGGAAAACATCCAGACAACATATGGAAAGGCCCCTGCTGGGATTCGAATGAGGACACTTCTTGCTGTGAGGATAACCACTGAGCTGCAGTTTTAATAATAATAATCAATATAAAACACTCAAACATATCAAAACAAGAAAAAAGATTAAAATAAAAATGGACATCACACAAGAAAAGTATTTCTTTAGAAGTGAGATTAAACAGGTAACTGACTCTGCAAGCCTGATCTCCTCTGGCAGATTGTCCAGTAGCGTGACAGCAGAGGCGTCTCTCCTTTGATTTTCAGCCTTGGAATAGTTACAAGATGATCTCAGTCTATGTCCTGGCTCATTGAGGGATACAAGGTCGGAAATGTAGAGAGTGGGCCCACCCCATGCTTGGCCTTAAAATCAATTAAAATGTAAGAATAAAAAATGAAAAATAAACAGGCAGCCAATGCAAGAATGTATTAAAAGCCGAGCAGCAGCAGCAGCTGTAGTCTGTAAGTCTTAGTCTTGATTTAATGGACTGTCGCGCCAGGAGAATCATTATTAAGTTGGGAGCAATAAATTAAATGCTGAAAATACTTTTAACGCCGATTCCCTTGTGTTTCTAATGACTTTAACATTTGGAGAAAAGGGGGGAAAGAGTATCTTGTGGTTGACTCAAGAGTATTGCTACAAGTGAATATTCTTAGCCTTAGTTTACAACAAGGCAACAAATTGGCTTAAATATGAAATAAATTTGCACAATATAATTTGTGAGGAGTGTAAACGAGACAACCTCAGATCAATCATGCAGGTGAAGACTCAAAGCTTCATTTTTGTACACAAAAGTTGTCCACCAAAGAAGAAGAAGAAAAAGAAGAAATCTGAAATTCCTTAAGGTGCATCCTCTGTCAGTTAATTGCTCCCTTCGGGTAGAAAAGCAACAAACTTTTATTATCCCCCTCTCTACACTGTTGCTGAGCCTGAAGACCCAGAAGCGACAGGAGTATTTCATTTCAAACTGAGTGCGTTCTCCAGTACTGGATATTCTCTTTTATGGGTCATTTGAAGAGCGGATGGACCTTCAGTTTGTTAAAGACAGAAAACTGTCTTCCATGCGTAGCATTCTTGATCTGATTTTCTGTTTTTGTTTTTTGTTTTTTATTTCCTCCTCTTCCTTCTCTTTTATTTGTTTGGATGTTAATCTGCATAATGTTATGTTTAAATATTCCGTTTTTATGGAATGAGTTTTTTTCAGCTGTTCCCTCCCATTTTGTTACATCTGTACAACATAACACCACTCCTATAATAAATACAGATGTTTTGTCCTCAGTCGACATCCACTGAATAACAAAAGCAATTTATTAAGCGCACCATGTGAGGAGGAGTGAGTGAACATAACATTGTTGTGAAGGCATATCCTTTGGCCCATTAAAGCCTGATGGCCAACACCTGTCTAAACTGATGTAGATGAAATACAATATAATCATCCGCTCCAAGATTAATAAACTCCTCTTTTTTAAACTTTAATCTAAGCAGGCAGACCACTCAAGAACATATTTTTGTTTATAGTGACAACCCCGAATCCCCATGGGTCTATAACAACAGGCTGAGTGAATTGGTTTTGTCCAAATACTTTAGGGTGAATTGGGTTTGCTCCAAGAAGCAAGTGAGCTGTTCTGTCAAATGCTGAGTCTCAGATTTCCATTTTGCAAATGCTGTTTTTAAGGCATGTGAATATGTATGCGTGTGTGCAAGTGTGCAGGAGAAGCATAGAAACTTTCATCATGTTGATGCTTCTTCCTAAGCATTATTAGAGTTATTGTAATTAATGTATAACTTGGCGTGGCACAGTGTTGCAGTGGTTAGCACTGCCGCCTCATCAAGAAGGTTCCTGGTTCAAACCCTAGCCAGGTCCTTTCTCTGTGGAGTTTGTGCAGTTTCATGTTTGTTTTCTCTCCTCCCACAGTCCAAATATTATGCAGGTGACTCTAAATTGCACATAGATGTGTATGTGAGTACTAGCACTAGTTGTGGAAAAAGCAATGGACATAGAGGAGAATGAATAAAATAAGCTAAAGAATAAAATCAGTATAAAAATATGCATGTGAATGTAATATACACTGTTTAAATGTAAATATACAAGTATTGAAGAAGTATCACAGTATTGATAGATATGAATGTACTATTTAAATAGGATATACTTATTTAAAATGTTAATCTCATTGAGGATTGAGAGTAAGAGTAAAGTGACAAGTGTATCCAGGGGTATCTATCTATCTATCTATCTATCTATCTATCTATCTATCTATCTATCTATCTATCTATCTATCTATCTATCTATCTATCTATCTATCTATCTATCTAGCTATTTTTTTGCGTTGCAAGTAATAGTAAATTAGACAGTTAGTAATAATAATTGTTATAATAATAAATATTATTATAATAATAAATATTCCCTCAGTATCAGCATGTTTGGTGACTATTTCTCTCAGCGGAACTGTTTATCTGCCGTCATGTCTACACGGACAACAATAACGGCCGCAATTGCCTGCTCTTCCGTTGCCCATGACACCGGAACGAAGTTCTGACAGCTGATCCTCAATCAGTTCACATCCGCTGCGAAAGCCCCGAAAAACCCTCGTTCACACATTAATGTGCGGCTCCTCACCGCGGGACGGGCCTCCTGTAACCTCCGGCTGGTGTCGCAGACGTGAAGAGAGGAGGGCAGCGGAGCATGGTGTAGCCCGGAGCGGCAGCTCGGAGACAGCAGGTAAAGGAAGCTAACAGCGGCTAGCACGGACAGACTTTGGTAACAACTTGTGTTTACTGACTGAAAACACCGACCACCGGGTCTGCGACACACCGTGCGAGGGACAAGCCGGAGCGGAGGGTCTGGTTGTCGGCTGTCTAAGCTGTGGTCAGCGGTGATAGCGGCTCGTTCATACGGTTTGTTGAGTGCAGCGGCGAGGCGCTGGATCAACTCATAAAAGTGTTTCTGTCATCGAGTCTGTCTCACCTGCTGCTCGGTGTCATAGCAGGTCCTCTCCTGTGGGAGCCTGTGTCTGTTACATTAGCTGGACTCATGTAGTTTTTTCTCTATATGCTCACTAAGTTAGGATTAACCATGTCCAGCAGGTTCTCATGGACCGTGGCTGCTGCTGTGGTCCTGCATGACATCCACTGCACATATTACTACTGTCACTACTGCTACCATATCTGTATTACAGTTTATAGTTAGTTTATGATTTGCTGCTGCGCATCTGTGTGTCTCTATCTCTATCACAGGTTCCACTGCTACTGTAATCATTTGATCATTCATTGTAATTGTACAATATGTTTGTGTTGATTTCCATTTTGCAAATGCTGTTTACAAGGCATGTGAATATGTATGTGTGTGTGCAAGTGTGCAGGAGAAGCATAGAAAGTTTCATCATGTTGATGCTTCTTCCTAAGCATTACTAGAGTTATTGTAATTAATGTATAACTTGGCGTGGCACGGGGTTGCAGTGGTTAGCACTGCCGCCTCATCAAGAAGGTTCCTGGTTCAAACCCTATCCAGGTCCTTTCTCTGTGGAGTTTGTGCGGTTTCATGTTTGTTTTCTCTCCTCCCACAGTCCAAATAATATGCAGGTGAATGTTTGTGTTGATTTGTGACTTCTATTGCACGTCCGTCCGTCCTGGGAGAGGGATCCCTCCTCTGTGGCTCTTCCTGGGGTTTCTTCCACCTTTTTTCCCTGTTCAAAGGGTTTTTTGTGTCACTCGAACCGAGGGTCTAAGGACAGATTGTAAAGCCCTCTGAGGCAAATGTACTTTGTGACTTTGGGCTATACAAATAAAATTTGATTTGATAGCAAATAATCCCGATATGCTGTAAAACCCAGGCACAGAGTCAGTCTGTGTGTTTGTCTGTTGTCTCTGTTCGTGCCCCTCCTATGACTAACACCCAGGTAGTGTTTGTCAGTGTGACCGTGCAGTGACTGACAGCTGAGGCAGGTGGGTGTTGAGTCAGACTCCGTGACACACATTTCATGGACTCGCTGATATCTGATCCCTTCACTCTCTGCTACTGCTGCTGCTACTGCTCCTGCAGTGAGCTCAGGCTCAGAGTGAACTGCTCTCTCGGTGAGGTTACTATAGCCCTTCAGTGAAATTGAAAAAAGCAGCAGCAGAAAGTCAAAGGAACAGACGAGAACGGATCAACGGGAGCAAGATTGTATTAATATTCTGTTAAGTGAGTGATGTCAGCAGTTTGTCAGGGCGGATGTTGGGCTGTATGGATGCTGCTTGCACCGGGCGAGGTGTTTAAATGTTTTAAATTTCCTGAAATTTTGCTTCCATAGTTTTGTTTATTGTGATTTTTATATGTTGACACAATGTATTATGTTTGTTTTTTGTCTTTTAAAGTCAGTTTATAGTCCAACGATTTTGATACATCCTTGCCAGGCTGTCTTTTCTTGATTTGAAATACTTCAATGCATTATAGATCTTGGTGTCTGATTGGACAGGCAGCATTTTCAGTGAATGCCAAATTATCAACGATTAGAAAGAACACCCCCAGGAAATGAGTAAACAACCACTCAGGCAGTTTGCTGTTTCAGGCACTGATCGTCTCCAGAAGTCAAAGAGTGAACGCTTCTATCTCTCAGTTTAATGCCACGCCCATACACAATTGCTTCCTGCTCCAGCATCATTAATAGGAACGTTGGCAGAAGCGTGGCACCACTGTCTTCCTCTTACCCTGCTATTACAGCGAGGGTGTTGAATGTTGTTTAGCGATGACAAAATGCTCCTCGTACTATAAGAAGTCTGTGTGATGCTTGTCTCTGGCTGCTTCTTTTTTGAGTGACAGTGTAAAAGATATAACGTGTTAGTTTTTTTTTTAGTTTCCTGTTGCGTGTAATGACCCCATAAGTGAATAACCAATATTGAAGACCACAGAAGTTAGAGTGTGTGTGTGTGTGTCTGAGAGCAAGCTTGACTTGACCATGAATGTTTAGATGATCAGAATTCAACTTTCTTTAGCTTTTTCCGTAAGTCTTTTATCTGTTTTCGTAGACAGGACATGTGTAAAGGAAACACAAATGGAGGTCGTGTTATTAATCGCCTCAATTTACTTTAATTAATCTCATATAACAAGTCTATAACTCAACACTTATACTTATTAGACAACTTGTAGCCCCGCACATCTTTCCACAACGGGGCGTCTAATTGCAATCGGCTTCCCTTAATCAGTGTCGAGCACTCCATTATTCCAAAGTAATTAAATTGTGTCATAATAGTCAGTTTATTGCTGTAATAATCAGAATGTGTAGACTTCACCTGTTAAACACTTGTCTTTATCTTTTTGCCATGAGATCCATGCTGTATTCTAATATTACTATATGTCGTATTAATAGCTGTGAAAAGATCCCTGAGATTGGACCTTGGATCTCTTTTACCTTTAAATCTAATCTAATTCATCTTTGTAGTTTTTTTTTACATCTGTCTATTCATGTGTAATCTGTGCAGCGTCATGGGTGGCTGGACTGAGCACACTGAGTTTGAACTTGAATGGGTCACCAGACAGGACGACCGTTCACATTCACAAATGCGTTCATATCATCATCTAACACATTAGTTAGTTCACCTTGTGTGCATGTTTTTGGACCACGTGAGACACTGGAGCAAAGTTTTTAAACGATTATTGCAAAAGTAACCAGTTCTTTAACACATTCTCTCTTCTGCAACATGATGAGAGTGACTGATTTATCTTTTATGTATGTCTGTGTGATTATTATTATTTCTTTTTCAGGCTTTTGAGCAGCAGCACAGTGCAGCACAGTGCAGCGTGGGGCAGACCGAGGCAGATCACAGCAGTGTAGCCATGCTTACGTTGGCCAGTAAGCTGAAGAGGGATGATGGAGGAAAGACGGGCCGTGCCTCCGGAACCTCAGACTCCACCCACAGGGTCTCCATCAGGGACCGACTCCTTACCAAAGGTACCTGAGTGATGGTCCACTTTGTCCATCGTGTATTTAGCAAAACAGACTAGTTCATGCTCCCCTTCCTCGGTGGATGTTTCGGATTCTTCTTCTGTTTCTTTGTACAAGGATTGTTCTTGTCCTTCTCAGTTTTGTCATTTCCTTTCCATTTGACTCATTCTCACTTCTTTTTTTCCCACTACTGTTTTCCATAATGATTTTCCCTGTCTGCGTTCTCACCTCACTGTGCTTTTAGTTCATACATGTACTGAAAGATGTAACACATTATCACAAGATTCGTAGTGACATACGCCCAGGAACTTCTCGAGGATGTTCCAGTCTGTATGAAGTATACTATTAGTGCCACAATGTAAATTATCAATCAGAACATTGCATTTAATCACCAGTAGATTCAACAATGTTTGTCCACTGCTGGCCCACTATCATTTACAGTTCTGTCTGAATGTGGGTGGAGAAAATCAGTTTCATTTCCTCCAGTCTATCACGTGAGAGACTTAGATTTCTCTCTCTTTATTGCCGTCGCTCTTTTTTCCCTTGAAGCACTGAAGCAGTGTGGTTTGATGCTCTCAGGCGTGATAATAATATAAGGTCAGGTCAAGTTCAGAGGCAGGAAACAGCTAAATGAGCCATCTTGGGACCAGTCCTTACCATAACACTCGAAATGACCATGGCAGGCTTGATCTAACACACCGAGTAAAACTCTATTTCTGAAGCAGAAAGGAACCTGGTCCCTGATGGATGAGATCTTTTTATTGGCCGTCTTTCCTGCTCTTGTCAGGGAAGTATGATTGATGATTTTATTATCTTGGATTGTTTCACAAAAAAATAAATACTTGCAGTGGCCTTCAATATAGCTAAATTGAATGTAAGCCAGCACTTATCAAACAAACTGGGACAAAGAGTTTAGAGACAAACTCTATAGCAGCTGGTATGACTGTTAAGCACACCTTCAGCTAGAAAAGAGGGCTCTAACTTAGTGTTTAGACCTTGATGTTAGACAGCCGAGAGATCTTTGGGTAGAAGTTTTTAAAATATGGATGGGAGGGACCTGACGTTTGGCACAAGTGGGCTCCAGAGAAGAGTACTTGTTCTGATAAAAGCCAGTTGTAGGTCTCACTGGTCTAAAACGTAACTCCCCTACTAGCTCAGAGGGAGCTGTTAAATATCTGACCCTATGCTCTGACCTTTATGTAGACAGTGGGGGGAGTGAAAAAAGTAATTGAAGTACCTAATTATAACACTCTGTACATCTCCTTCTCACCTTTTTGGAAGTTGTTAAAGTTTTAATCCTGCTGATGAAAAGAGGCAAAGCCAGCACACAACCCTCTGCTCCTTCCATGTCTTCTTGTGGTTGTCTTCTCTCCTTCCTCTCTCTTTTTCCCTCCTCCTTCTCGTTGTCCACTGATCGGCTCCGTGTGAATCATTGTATTGAACGCAGAAGACAACTTATTTTTTGCAACTTGTATGTTAGAGATTATGCTTTTATGCAGAGCAGCTTTGCAGACTGAAAAAAAGAGTGTGCGCGTTTTGTGTGTAGAAAGCTTGCGTATTTGTGTGTGTGTGTGTGTGTGTGTGTGTGTGTGTGTGTGTGTCTCTGTGTCTCTGCTAAAGCTTTCATTTTTGTACACAAAAGTTGTCCACCAAAAGAAGAAGAAGAAAAGAAGAAATCTGAAATTCCCTTAAGGTGCGCATCCATCGTCAGTTTAATTGATCCCTTCGGGTATGAAAACAAAACTTTTTATACCCTCTCTCACACGTTGCTGAGCCTGATAGCCCAGAAGGGAACAGGAGTATTTCATTTCAAACGGAGTGCGTTCTTCCATAACTGGATATTCTCGTTACTGGGTCATTGAAAGCGGATTGGACTCAGTTTGTTAAAAGACAGAAAACTGTCTTCCAGGCGTAACATTCCGTTGATATGATTTTCTGTCCTGTTTTTTGTTTTTTTGGTTTTTATTATTTCCTCCTCTTTCCTTCTCTTTTATTTTGTTTGGATGTAATCTTGCATAATTTATGTTTAAATTTCAGTTTTATGGAATGAGTTTAATTAGCTTTTCCTCCCAGTTGGTACATCGGACAACATAACACACCCTATATAAATACGATGTTTTGTCCTCAGTGACATCCACTGAATAACAAAACAATTTATAAGCGCAACCAGATGAGGAGGAGTGAGTGAACATAACATTGTTGTGAAGCAATACTTTGGCCCTTAAAGCCTGATGCCAACACCTGTCCTAAACTGAAGGTAGATGAAATACAATATAATCACCGCTCCAAGATGTATAAAACGCCTCGTTTTTTAAACTTTAATCTAAGCAGAAGCAGACGCCACTAAGAACAATTTTGTTTATTAGTACAACCCCGAATCCACCATGGGTCTATAACAACATGCTGAGTGAATTGGTTTTGTCAAATACTTAGGGTGATTGGGTTTTTGCTCCAAGAAGCAAATGAGCTGTTTCTGTCAAATGCTGATGTCTGCAGATTTTCCATTTGGCAAATGCTGGTTTTCATATGCAGGTTAATAATGTACCTGGTGGTGCAAGTTGCAGGAGAAGCTATGAAAGCTTTCCATTCATGTTGATGTTCTTCCGAAGCATGACTAGAAGTTATATGTAATAAGTATAACTCTGGCGTGGCACAGTGTTCAAGTGGTTAGCACTGGCCGCCGACGATCAGAAGTTCCCCCTGGTTAATCAAAACCCTAGCAGGTCCTTTCTAGCTGTGAGTTTGGTGCGGTTTCATGTTTGGTTTATCTCTCCTGCCCAACAGTCCAAATAATATGCAGGTTACTCTGAAAGTTGCCCATAGATGATGTTGTGAGATCTAGCACTAGCTATGTGAAAAAGCATGGACAGTAGAGGAGAATGAATAAAATAAGCTAAAAGAATAAAATCAGTATAAAAATATGGATGTTAAAAACTAATAAGTAAAAATAATTAAATAAGCGTAATGGGTGTGGGTATAAGTAATGGGAAGAAGTATCAAGTAATTGATAGATATGAATGTAACTATATAAATAGGATATCATTCTAATTATTAATCTTATTAATTAGTTATATAGATATATATAAGTTGATAAGTGACAAGCACAAGTCTATCTATCTATCTATCTCGAGCTACAAAAAAATAATATCTATCTACTATCTTCATCTAGTTGCTATCTAGCATCTAATCAGTATCTATCTATCTATATCGATCTCTAGTCTATTAGATTTGCAGTGCAAAATAATAGTAATATGAGACAGTTATCATAAAAAAATTAATTATAATAATAATATTATAATAATAAATTATTCCCTCAGTACCAGCATTTGGGTAGCTATTTCTCTCACGGGAACTGGTTTAATATCTGCCGTCAGTCTACACGGACAACAATAACGCCGCATCGCTGGCTCTTTTTTCCGTTGGCCCATGGACACCGAACGAAGTGTTTCGACCAGCTGATCCTCCATAAGTTCACAATCCGCGGGCGCGAAAGCCCGCGAAAAACACCTCAATTCACAACATTAATGTGCGGTGGGCTTGCTTAGGTCGGCTCGAACCGCGGACGGGGCCTCCTGTGAACCCCGGCTGGTGTCGCAGAACGTGAAGAGAGGAGGGCAGCGAGCATGTGTAGCCCGGAGCTGGGCAGCCGAGACAGCAGGTAAGGAAGCTAACACTCTAGCAACGGACAGACTTTGGTACCAACTTGTGGTTTACTGTGAAAACACGCGACCACCTGTCTGCACACACCGGGCGAGGGACAAGCCGGAGCGGAGGGTGCGGGTTGTCGGCCTTGCTGAGCTGTGGTCCAGGGGCTAAAAAAGCGCCTTCAGACGGTTTTGTTAAGTGCAGCGGCGAGGCGCTTTGATCAACCAGAAAGTGTTTCTGTCATCGAGCTCTGTCTCCTGCTGCTCGGCTGTCACAGCGTCTGCTCCTGTGGGGAGCTGTGTCTGTTACAAAGCTGGACTCATTGAAGTTTTTTCTCTAATGCTCACCTAAGTTAGGAAGAAAGGAAAAATATAACATGACCAGCAGGTTCTCAGATGGACAATCTTGCTGCTGGTGATCCGGCATAACAGCCACTAGCACATATTACTACGGTACGTGCTACACAATCGTATTACAGTTTTATATGTTAGTTTAATAGATGTGCTGCTGCTGCTGTGCTTGTATCTGTCTCTATGTCGCATCCACGTTCCACTGCTAACTGTAATCATGTTGATCATTCATTGTAATGTGTACAATTGTTTGTGTTGATTTGCATTTGCAAATGCGGTGTTTAAGTCATGTGAAATATGATGCGTGTGTGCAAGTGTGGCCAGGAGAAGTATAGAAAGTTTCCATATCATGTTGAGGCGTCTTCCAAGCAGATCTAAGAGTTATTGGTATTATGTATAACTGGGCGTGGCACAGTGTTGCAGTGGTTAGCACTGCCGCCTCTCAGAAGGTTCCTGGTTCAAAACCCTACCGGTCCTTTCTCTTGAGAGTTTGTGCGGTTTCATGTTGTTTTCTGCCTCCCCACAGCTTCAAATAATATGGCAGGTGAATGGTTTGTGTTGATTTGTGACATCGTGTGCACGTCGATCCGCCTGGGAGATCGGATCCCTCCTCTGTGGCTCTCCCTGAGGTTTCTTCCGACCTTTTTTGCCCTTTTCAAAGGGTTTTTTGTGTCACTCGAACCGAGGGTCTAAGACAGAGGGTGACTCCCTACATTGGTAAGCCCTCTGAGGCAAATTACTTTGTGACTTTGGGCTATACAAGTAAAATTTGATTTGATAGCAAATAATCCCGAATGCTGTAAGACCCAGGCACAGAGTCCAGATCGTGTGTTTTATGTCTGTTGTCTCTTGTTCGTGCCCCCCTACCGTATGACAACACACAGGTAGTGTTTGGTCAGTGGTGACCGTGCAGTGACGGAACAGCTGAGGCAGGGGGTGTTGAGTCAGACTCCGGGAACACACATTTCATGGACTCGCTGATATCTGATCCTTCACTCTCTGCACTGCTGCTTCTGCGTCTCCAATGAGCTCAGACTCAGAGTGAACTGCTCTCTCGGTGACTTACTATAGCCCTTCAGTGAAATTGGAAAAAAGCAGCAGCAGAAAGTCAGAGGAACAGAAGAGAACGGATCGACGGGACAAGATTTATTAATATTCTTTAAGTGAGTGATGGTAGCAGTGTGTCAGGGCGGTGTGGGTGTATGGATGCTGCTTGCACCGGGCGAGGTGTTTGAAGTTTTAATTTCCGAAATTTTGCTTCCATAGTTTGTGTTTATTGTGTTTTTATATGTGGACACAATGTATTATGTTGGTTGTTGTCATTTAAAGTCAGTTTATAGTCCAAACGATTTTGATACATCTTGCAAGGCTGTCTTTTGTTGATTTGAAATACTTCAGTGCATTATAGAGTCTTGGTGTCTGATGGACAGGCAACATTTTCATGAATGCCAATAGTCAACGATTAGAAAGAACACCCCCAGGAAATGAGTAAACAACACCACTCGACAGTTTGCTGTTGTACGGCACTGATCGTCTCCAGAAGTCAAAGAGTGAACGTTCTATCTCTCAGTTTAATGCCACTCCCATACATAATTGCTTCTGCTCCAGCATCAGTTAATAGAACGTTGGCAGAACGTGGCACCGCTCTCCTTCCTCTTACCCTGCTATTACAGCGAGGGGTTTGAATGTTTGTTTAGCGATGACAAAATGCTCCTCGTACTATAAGAAGTCTGTGTGATGCTTGTCTCTGGCTGCTCTACTCTGTCTGCTACTTTTTTGAGTGACAGTGTAAAAGATTAAAGTGTTGTTTGGGTTTTTTAGTTCCTGGCGTGGTAACGACCCCTAAGTGAATAACCAATATTGAAGACCACAGAAGTTGAGAGTGTGTGTGGGTGTGTGTGGTTGTGTGTGTGTGGTGTGTGGTGTGGTTGTGGTGTTGTGTGTGTGTGTGAGGCTGGAAGAGCAGCTGACTTGACCATGAATGTTTTAGATGGTCACGAATTCAAACTTTCTTTAGCTTTTTTCCATAAGTCTTTTATCTGTTTTCGTAGACAGGACATGTAAAGGAAACACAAATGAGGTCGTGTTATTAATCGCCGCAATGTACTTTAGTTAATCTCATAGAACAAGTCTATAACTCAACACTTACACTTATTAGACAACTTGTAGCCACCCACATCTTTCCACAACGGGGCGTCTAATTGCAAATCGGCTTCCCTTAATCAGTGGTCGAGCACCCATTTTGCAAAGTAATTAAATTGGTGGTCATAATATCAAGTTTATATGCTGTAATAATCAGAAGGTGTAGACCTTGAACCTCATCATTTTCACCTGTTAACACACTGGTCCGTTATTTGTTTGCCATGAGATACCATGCTGTATTCGAATATTAAACTATGCTATTAATACTGTGAAAAGATCCCTGGAGATTGGGACCTTGGATCTCGTTGTACCTTTAAATCTACATCGAATGCATTTTGTAGTTTTTTTTCTGTTTGTAATCTGTGCAGCCGTGGGTGGCTGGACTGAGCACACTGAGTTTGAACTGGGTCACCAGACAGGATGACTTCACATTCACAAATGTGTTCATAGCATCATCTAACACATTAGTTAGTTCACTTTGTGTGCATGTTTTTGGACGCAGTGAGACACTGGAAGTTTTTAAAGATTATGCAAAGTATCAGTTCTTTAACACATTCTCTCTTCTGCAACATGATAGAGTGACTGATTTTATCTTTATGTATGTCTTGTGATTATTATTATTTTATTTTTTTCAGGCTTTGAGCAGCAGCACAGTGCACACAGGCGCTGGGGCAACCGAGGCAGATCACAGCAGTGTAGCCATGCGTACGTTGGCCAGTAAGCTGAAGAGGTGATGATGGAGAAAGACGGGCCGTGCCTCCGGAACCTCAGACTCCACCCACAGGGTCTCCATCAGGAGACGACTCCTTACCAAAGGTACCTGAGTGATGGTCCACTTTGTATTTAGCAAAACAGATAGTTCAGGCTCCCTTCCTCGTGGATGTTTTCGGGTTCTCTTCTGTTTCTTTGTACAAGGATTGTACTTGTCCTTCTCAGTTTTGGTCATTTCCTTTCCATTTGACTCATTCTCACCTCTTTTTTTCCCACTACTGTTTTCCATAATGATTTTCCCTGTCTGCGTTCTCACCTCACTGTGCTTTTAGTTCATACATTACTGAAAGATGTAACACATACAAAGAGTCGTAGTGACATACGCCCAGGAACTTCTCGAGGATGTCCAGTCTGTATGAATAATACTATTAGTGCCACAATCGTAATCAAACAATTGCATTTAATCACACAGTAGATTCAACAATGTTTGTCCACTGCTGGCCCACTATCATTTACAGTTCTGTCTGAAGTGGGTGGAGAAAATCAGTTTCATTTCCTCCATCTATCACGTGAAGACTTAGATTTCTCTCTCTTTATTGCCGTCGCCTTGTGGAACTTCTTTTTCCCTTGAAGCACTGAGCTGTGGTTTGATGCCTCAGGCGTGATAAATAATATAAGGTCAGGTCAAGTTCAGAGGCAGGAAACAGCTAAATGAGCGTCTTGGGACCAGCCTTACCATAACACTCGAATGACCAGGCAGGCTTGATCTAACACACCGAGTAAAACTCTATTTCTGAAGCAGAAAGGAACCTGGTCCCTGATGGATGAGATCTTTTTAATGCCCGTCTTTCCTGCTCTGTGTCAGGGAAGTAGATTGATGATTTTATTATCTTGGATGTTTCACAAAAAATAAATACTTGCAGTGGCCTTCAATATAGCTAAATTGAATGTAAGCCGCACTTATCAAACAAACGGGGACAAAGAGTTTAGAGACAAACTCTAGAGCAGCTGGTATGACTGTTAAGCACACCTTCAGCTAGAAAAGGACTCTAACTAGTGTTTAGACCTTGATGTTAGACAGCCGAGAGATCTTGGGCAGAAGTTTTTAAAATATGGATGGAGGGACCTGACGTTTGGCACAAGTGGGCTCCAGAGAAGAGTAACTTGTCTGATAAAACCAGTTGTAGGTCTCACTGGTCTAAAATGAACTCCCTACTAGCTCAGAGGGAGCTGTTAAATATCTGACCATGCTCTGACTTTATGTAGACAGTGGGGGAGTGAAAACAGTAATGGAAGTACCTAATTATAACACTCTGTACATCTCCTTCTCACTTTTTGGAAGTTTGTTTAAAGTTTTAAACCTGCTGATGAAAATAGCACGAAAAATCATCCAGAGGCAAAGCCAGCAC